>NC_064815.1:2704025-2736200 GCF_023721935.1 Panthera uncia
AGGAGAGGAGGAGGAAGGAGAGGAGGAGGAAGGAGAGGAGGAGGAAGAGGAGGAGGGAGGAAGAGGAGGAGGGAGGAAGAGGAGGAAGGAGACGAAGAGGAGGAGGAAGGAGAGGAGGAGGAAAAAGGGGAGGAGGAGGAAAAAGGGGAGGAGGAGGAGGAAAAAGGGGAGGAGGAGGAGGAAAAAGGGGAGGAGGAGGAGGAAAAAGGGGAGGAGGAGGAGGAAAAAGGGGAGGAGGAGGAAGGAGAGGAAGAGGAGGAAGAGGAGGAAGGGGAGGAAGAGGAGGAAGGGGAGGAGGAGGGGGAAAGGAGGTGGCAGTGAGAATGGATATACACATATGAAATTGACCTTGGTCTTTCTAAAAGGTCAACATAGGATTTTGATTTCTTCTCTATGCAGGAAATGGAGATGAAGTTTGCCCCAAATCATTTGAGAATATTGCTTCCTCATTTAATTAGGAAATTCCTGCAGAAGTATCCTCACTGAAATACATTCAGTTAAGTATATTCCAGAAGATAAGCATGCAGGTCCCGATGGAGGAGGAAACTCAAGGCTTGGGGGTGGAGGGAGCCCCTCAAAGTCCCGTGAAGGTTCTCCAGTGGCCTGTGTCTGCCTTTGCTCTCCAGAAGCTCTGCTCTAGCAATGACTTTCCTCTGTCAGCAGGTGGAGCGATCAAGGGGCTTTGGCAGAAGAGCAGGCACTAGGGTGGTCAGTCTTGGCGGGCATTTGACCATCTCTGAGTAAAGGGCCCCCAGTGATGCTCTGCCCCAACATCCTTTCTCCCACCACCAGGTATTGGCAAATATAACATGCTCCTCCCCTGGGAAACAGTGGGCTGTCGGAAGAATCTGCTCAGTCACCTCCTCTGGCAATTAGCAGTGGTGTGGCCTGGGACAGGGAATGTAGCCTCTCTGGTGGTATTTCCTCTTCGGCACAATCAGGGTCCGAACACAGAGATTAAACCCCAGCATGAGTGTCAATTATCCGGCACATAGTAAGTGCTCAATAAATGGTCTCCAGGGTCTTCATTACTGACCTCGGTTGATGAAAGTCCAGTCTGAACCTGTGGGTCCTGAAAGCAGAGAGGGATTCACAGCTTGGCTGAAGGTGGGGAGATAATCGAAGTGAGAAGAAGAGAAATGCAAGAGTGTGAGATTTGGTCCCTCTGTCTCGCCGGCCGCCTGTCTCAATCTGGTAAGCCACGGTAGCCTGTGCTCACCGGTTCTCCTAGATAAAGGGAAGACTGGAATAAGTGGAATGAACCCCGCCTTGCTTCTCTGTTATTTGATGCTCACAGGCGCCATAGGAAGTACCTTCAAGTTCAGTTACAACAGTGACCTTCGGAGCAGTACTTTTCAGCTTGCTGGGGGATTTTCACAAATATCATTTCATTGGATTGTCACGAATGATCTCATTTTCCCGATGGGTAGCTGAGGTCCAGGACCACAAGTGGACTTGTGCCAGATATCAGAGAGATGAAAAGCCGGACCTGCATCCAGTTCTCAATACTGAGGTTAAAGTCAAGATCTCGAATGGATTCTTCTCCACGGCGCCTACAGTGTGCCCAGCGCTAAGCAGGCACGGACCTCTGCTAAAACTGAATGAATCTCTCTGGGACTGGGACAAACTCCAGAGAGCCACCAAATGGCACTGTGAGACACATCTTTGTGGTTCAGAGGCCAAGGGAGGGCGAGCTGATGCTCACCTGGGCTTGCCCACTCTTCCCTCAGTGCACTTTCCATACGTGATGCCCCTGCCATGTTCTGTGGCTCCTCTCTATGCCTTTGGCTTTGATTAATCGTACCTTCCATGATTCATATTGCCCATCTGGTTTCTAAATGGGTTATTCCTGGGTGGTAACCTCAGGAGGGAGGTTGGTGGATCTCCAAAGTGTCTTAGGTATGATGTTGTAGAGCCACAACTAAATGAGGCATGGTCTCCTGACAGCACAAGACAGACACAGGAAGTCTGTTGTGTGTTGCCCACAGCCACTCTGTTCCACAGAACTTTCTGTGCTGAGAGAAATGTCCCACAATATCCAGTACAGCAGCTACTAGCCACATGTGGCCACTGAACACTCTAAATGTGTGGAACTCAATTTTCAATTTCATTGTATTTGAGTTATTTTAGACTTATATCTAAATAGACGCCTGTGTCTGGTGACTGCCATATTGGACAGTGCAGCTCTCGAGTGATCCAAAGCCTGATTTTGCAGAACGGTATCCAGATCCCAGTTCTGCCCATCACTGCCCACGTGACCTCGGACATGCCAGTTAAGCTCTCTGAGCTTTGTTTTTCTCATCTATTAAGTAGGCTAAGTAAAATTTTTTTTAAAAAATTAAAAAAAAATTTTTTTTTTTAAATTTTAAAAATTTTTCCAAAAGCAATTCCAGGTATGAGGAGATCCAAAGCACATAAGAAACTTGAGTGGTAAATTTGCTGTGTTGTCAGCTCTCGCAGGCTGAAGAAGGAATCCAGGACCAAGTTACCTGGGATTTATCCATCTGACATGATTCAAACTCCGATGGAGATTATGGAGTGAGGCCGTGAAGATGGCTTATAGTAGAGATTTTCATCTGCATAGAACACAGATTAGAGTCTGGGGATATGCTGGGGCCACTAATGCACCTTAAGAATCTTCTGAGGAGTCATCAGCTTTGCTCTGGCTTTGTGGTCCCCAACCAGGCTTTGTGCCAGGTCCTATGGCTCCCTGACTGCAGCTTGCTGGTCTGGGTCTCCATGTCCGTCCTCTGCCTGCAGTGTTATCTTGTACCCTGAACAGCACCACCTTAACTGTCTTACCAATCTCCTCTCCTCTTGGACCTTATTAAAGAGTCAGTTTAAACACTCCCTTTTTTGAAAGTCTTCCTCTATTTCTTTTCTGGGTCCCCTTGAGCAAGCTTTTGTTAGAGAGCACCTGCTGATGTCTGCATACCCAACCTCCTGTTAGAGGACCCCATCTTTCAATATGTAGAGAGCCTCTGAACCCAGTACAGAACCTGGTACGTAACTGGATTAAGTCAGTATCTGACAAGACAACGATGACGACAACAAAGATGATGATGGTGGTGACGATGATGGTGACAATGGTGGAGGCAAGCCCACGCCTAGTGGTTGCCATGTTCCAGGCACTGCTCTAAGCGCTTTACACAGCATTCACTTACACCTCCACCTCTAGGTAGATGCTACTACCTTCTACTTTTGTCTCCATTTTCCATATAGGTAGAACAGAGATCAGGGAATTTAAATAACCTTAAGGTTGACCGAGCCTGGAGGTGGATCCTTACCCTTCCAGAGCGCTGAAGGCTCTGCTAGCTCAGGAGATCCGTCCCTGTAGACCCCAGAATGCGGACAAATGTTGCTCTGACTCCTGTTGATTCAGGACCTGGGGGACCAAGACCTCTGCATTTAAGCATCAACTGTCAAGCCTTAGAAATAGCCCCGCATAACTCCTTAGGGTGGGAGCACGTCCCCACGTCCCTTCCCAATTCCCAGGCACTTATCAGGCAGACGGCTGCGGTGGAATGATTTACAGCCACTTGGCGTTTTCCAGCAGGAAGCTGAAAAATGTCCCTGCTGCGGAATACCAACTGCAGAGTCTCTCACATAAAGCAGCCACTGGTGACTTTCTGCAGACCTGCCTGCCTTTGCCCCCGACCCCACACATACTTTTTAATGAAGGCCTCACTCAGCTGGCCCTGTGGCAGTCCTGCCTTGACTTGGCTGTAAGCAGCAGGGAGGGAGACACTGAAACCACGGGGGTGCAGAGTAAAATGTATACATTGGTGGGTTTTCCAAATCATGAAATCTCCCCATGTCTCCACTGAGCTTCACGTATTTTTTCCTTTCACATTCTCCTTCTTTTCTATAACAAACGGGCTCACTTAACAAGTACTTACTGAGCCCCTTTTGTGTGCCAGATGCTGGGGACAGTGGGTTGGAAAAAATACCCAGCTTCTGCCCCCTGGTCTAGTAGGAGGCGCTCTGCTGTGCAGCATGAAATATGTTATGGCAGAATCAGGGGTGCTACGGGACACAAGGCAGTTGGGGGGGAGGCTCTCACTTTGCCTGAGCAAATCTGTGAAGGCTTCACAAAGGAGGGGGCATACAGGTTGTGGGTCTGTGGCTGGCAAGAGTGAGAAGGCCGGGAGGGAGGCCCAGGCAGAGGTAACAGACTTGGGAAAGGTTTTGGGGGCATGAAAGGGTGCTGTGACGTTAGCTTTATGTTTCAACCTGGCTACGCTGTGGTACCCAGCTACCCAATCAAACACCAACCTACATGATGCTCTGAAGGTGGGCTGTAGATGGAGTTAATACCTATAACCGGCTGAATTTAGGTAAAGGAGAGTATTGGCCTCCTTCAATCAGTGCAAAGCACTTAGAAGCCAAACCCAGTTTTCCTGCAGAAGAAATTCTGCCTCAAGATTCTCTCAACCTCTGCCTGAGCCTCCAGCTTGATGGGCTGCCCTTTGGATTTCAGATTTAGCAGCCCCCAATTCCTTGAGGCGAGTCTCTTTGTTATGAATATGTGTGCATCTCTCTTTCTGTCTCTGCTCTCAGTTCTGTTTCTCTGCAGAGCCCTGGTTAACAGTGATGCTGCATGTGGGAGGATTACTTCCTGTTTCTGAGTGGCTGGGGCGCAGGGGATATGCTAAGAGTGGAAGAAGAGGGGCTCGTGGACGAGCAGGGAGATCTACCTTTCTTCATGAGGACAGTGGGGAGCCACGGAATAAGTGGGCGAGTGCTTCAGGTGTGTGTCTCAGAAAGGTCACCTGGCAGCCAAGTGGATGATGGCCCTGTCGCCCTCCACCCCTCCCTGCATCCCTGGTCACGCGATCATTGCAATAATGCTTGTCCTCTTTAAGGGTATCATCACAACAGGAGGAATTATGAGCAGGGTCCTCAATCAGGCAGACCAAGGTTGGGTGCTTGCTCTGCCGCTCACCAGCTGGTGACTCGGATGAAGCTCCGATGCTCTCCAGGCTTTGGTCCCTTCTTCCACACACCCACACACAAGGGGACAACAGTCCCCACCTTCAGGGTCAAGGTCTGTGTGCTCTGAGAGCTGAAACACCTCAGACTGTGGCATCCCCAGGCTCCCTCACCCCTTCAGGCTGAGTGGTTTCTGCTTTCTCAATCCTCTAGCCCTGGGGTACTTCATCCTATCTCTGAACTTGACCCCCATCCTTGTAAATAGGCCACTTGGTAAACTCTCAATTACCTCTTTGGTGTATGTTTATCACACACCAAGAATCTAAGGCATGGTATTCATGGTCAGCTATTATTACCATAGGTTCTTACATTTATTATGACAAAACGGAGATACAAAGAGGCCATGTGACTTGCTGAAGGTCATAAAGGAGCTTGTGTTTAGGGACAGCCCTATGTTTACTGCTTCACACACACAGCAAACGTGAGCCCTCATTATTGGTCTCCTCTCCACCGACAGGTGAGAAAACTGAGGCACAGATAGGTGAAGGCACTTTCCTGAGTTTGGACAGCTAGCAAAGGGAGAAGCCTGGATTCAAATCCAGAACTTTGGGACTTGCCCCATCCTGTGGGGATGTCACCTTGTTTCTCTGTCCAGCCCTCAGACACAGCTGGTGTTCCACCGGTGCTGTCTGTGTTCTTGCGTCAGCAGTCAAGACATCTCTGTTTTCGATCACAGGCACCCCCACCTTCTGAGTAGACAGAATCAGACTGCGGGTTCATCTGTCTACATTAGCTCAGAGGGATGGGGAACGTGCACGGTGTCGGGACGGGCCAATCTCAGCCAAATGTATAATCTGTCCCTGGAAGATCCCCCCTCCCTCCCCCGGAATCAAATCAGAACACGGTCTCCAGATCTGCCAGAACATCTTTGCCGTCTGCCCTCAATCATTCTGGATCCTGGGGAGGATTTGTCAGGCAGTCAGACGTGTCAGCTCCCTGGGATGGGGGCTCGCAGGGTCCGCCCCCAGCCCCTGGCTGACAGCCTCAGGGACTGGGTTTCTCACGTGAATAGCTGGGGTCAGTACTGCGCTGTCATCAATGCTGGTCCAAGGCTGGCAGCTTGTTAACCATCATGCCTTTCCAAAGCTGGCTGGACTGGAATTGTGGGGACTCTGTAGTGTCTTTTAGCTTAGGGCACAAGATTTCGCCTTCAGAATTAAACGGCTCCCAGTCTACCTGCTGATTTGAAATTTCTTTGCATCTGAATTGTTGGCATTTGTTGCTCTATAGCCTCATAGAGTTTATTTTTTTTTTAAGTTTTTATTTATTTTGAGAGAGAGAGAGAGACAGAGGCAGAGACAGAGACTGATTATGCAGGGGAAGGGCAGAGAGGGAGGGAGGGAGAGAGAATCCCAAGCAGGCTCTGTACTGTCAGTGGAGCCCGACTTGGGGCTCAAACTCACAAACCGTGAAATCATGACCTACAATGGCGTCAAGAGTTGGACACTCAACCGATTGAGCCACCCAGGTGCTCTGGCCTCACAAGAGTTTAATGTCAGAGTAATAGGGCTCTGACGTTCAGAAATTCCTCTAATTACATTTCAATTTCTTTTCTTCCATTATATCTAACAGAAAAATAATTTAATATTGTATTTCAGAAAGTCAGGAGACTACAATCCATTTTTTATAATTCTGTTTCTATCTGTTGCCCTCCTGCCTATTCCTACATAAGCTTAGTAAGATGTCTGGTGTGACCTTCCCAAATGTTAACCTTGACTATTTCTGGATCGTGGGATTTGGCAAGAGTTTGGCATTTCTTCTCTGGACTTCTCTAAATTGTTTAAACATTTTTCAACAGTCCTATGTTGTTTCTACGAAGACAGTCCTAATGCTCTTAAGACAGAGAGAGTAAGAAGAGTTCAAGTCCAAACTTCCATAACACACATGAAGGAACAGAGGCTCAGAGTGGACAAGAGATTTACTTTAGGTCACATGGTAATTTGTTGAAGCAAGACTAGAACAAATATGTAGATCTCAGTCTGGGCTTTCTCCAGTGTTCGTTCATTCACTCATCAAACCTTCCGTGAATACATACTTAGATGAATCCAACGCAGTCCCCGCTCTCAAGTAGACAGAAGGTTGAATCAAGGTTTATAGTGTAAATGCTGAAGTTATGGAGGAAGCCACAGGGAGAGTGACAGGAGGGACCTAAGCCAGGCAAGAGAGGAAAGGGGAGGTGCTCCAGGAAAGCCCCCTAGGGTAGAAGTTAGAAGTCAGCTTGCTGTTAGATGAGCGAGGAGGCAGGGAGGGGTCCAAGGCTGGAGAACAGCCTGAGCACATCTACGGAGGCAAAAGGGAACAAGAGCCACTTATTTGGTAAGGAACAGTCATCGCATGGGCATGTTAGAGTGGTGCTCCCTGGAATCTGCGTGGAAACCACACGAGGACAAGGACCTTGTCTTTTTTTCCACTGCAGTGCCCCAGCTCCTATGATAGATGCTCAATAGCTATCTGTTACATAAATAGCTTAGTAAAAACGGTACCCCTCCCTGAAGCCTTCTCCAGCTCCCTCCTCGCCCAATCTTCTTCAACTAATTAACATTTTATCACCCTTTCATGCCCAGAATTCACATCATTTCCTCAGGGAAGTCCTCTCCAACTTCCTCATCTAGGTCATACTCATTCTAGTATCATTTGCCACTACATTATAGCCCTTGTCACATTGCAATCTTATGTATATTTCAGAAACGCTTGGTTACTACCTGTCTCTTCCAATAGACTCTAAGCCCCATGGGAGGAAGAGACTGAATCTTCTTTCACTCATCACTGTATCTCTAGCACCCATCATGATGTTGCACACAGCAGGGGCAGAATAAGTATCTTTTGTAAGAACGAACAAATAAATGAATGAGTTCTGGATTCACCGAGGATCTTCTTGGAGAGTTCCCTTCAGTTCTTAGCATACATTGGAATGATAATTTGATTCCTGTTTCTTAAATTTCCCTGTAACCGAAGCTCCACAAGGACACTAGTCATGTCTGCTTTGATCTGTTGTAATCCAACACTTGTCATGTTTTATATCATATTATAATTACTTTTGTCTGTGCTACACCTCATCTCCACTACATCTGAGACCCAAGGGAGCAGGTATTCTACCCTCCCCCCGTACGACAATGAGTCAAAACTCTGCAACCAGAGCTCGGATTGGTTTCCCAAGCTTCAGCTCAGTGATCCTGTCTCTCTGTTGGACAGAGCTGGCTGGAGCCCCACAGGCAATTTAACATGGACGTCATTCTTAAATTTGGACTCACCATCCCTTCAATCTTCACAGAGCTCACTCACTGAACCAATGAGGACACGTGCGTTCCTCTAGGACCCAGGATCTCCTCTGCTGTGTCACAAATGATGTACAAGAAGGCATGACCTTACCCCTGCCATTGTATTATCACGGTGACAGAGGACAAAGGCTCCAGGCAGCATGGAGAGGCAAAAAGAACATGGGTAGGGGATCTGGATTCAAGCTACAGCTGTTCAATACTATTAACAAGAAAAAAAGAGGAGCACTAGAAAAGGGATTATTAAGCAGTATATGTGATGTTAAGACCATTTTATATATGCTTTTATTCCGTTTACAATAAATCTGTAGAGTGGGCATTACTATACCATTTTAATAACCAGGAAATAGAGATTCAGAGAGAATAAACCCCATACTCAAGGTCACCCTGCTGTTAGATAGCAGAGCAGAGATTAGAACCCAGATCTCTCTGACCTCAAAGTAGGGCTCTTTCTTTGTCCATCAGCTTGCCTTCTACCCTGAGCCTGCTGTGTGGTCTTGAAGAAGCTGCCTAACCTCTCTGATCCTTCGCTTCCCCACCTGTGATGGAGAGGATTTACCACACCTACCTCCAATAGCTGCCCTGAGGATCCAATGGTAAGACCATGCATATTTAAGGCAATATAGACATGCCAGTGATTCCTGTGCTCAAAATCCGCCAACAGGTAGATCAGAAAGCACAAATTCTTTTGTTGGTGTGTTTAAGACAGAAGAGAGGTCTTATTATTCCTGAAAGAGTTATCACAGCTGGAGAAGCATCAGTATAATTCCCGCAATAAAAGGGAATGTATGGCGGGTGGCGGGGGGATGCGGTGGGGAATCGAAGGTAACACAGCTCTCTCCTTTCCAACCCAGGCTGCCTTTACTTTGTACCAAGCTGCAATTTCAGATTAGATTGGTTATTTCTTCATCCCAGGTATGAGTGTTTATAGCCCAGCTGTTGGGAACCAGAGCAGAGTGGTTAAATACTTAAATACTGCTCTGCACCTTGGCCCTCCGCCAGCCGCCCAACAGACAACTCAGCCCGCCGTGCTCATCTCTTGGGAGCACTGTTTCCCCCCTAAACTGTGGCCCTGGGCTGCTTCCTGCCCCCCCCCCCCCCGGCCCCACAACAGGGGCTGGTTTCCATGAAAACGTGTTGTCAACTCTCTGTACCGCGACCCGCCTAAGTCAATCAGAGTCACGGGGTTGGTGGTCGGCGTGAAATCCTACTTGGCCCCCGATGGTGGCACTTTTGCCACAACTCCAGCGCCGTATCTTGACTCAGTTTACCTGTTTGCTGAGATTTGCTTCTGAATGGGTTTCCTCCCACATTGAGCCCGGGGGTTGTAAATGCTCATGATGATCAGAAACCCAGTCTCTCTTTGCAGCAGAGGAAAGACAAGAGAGCAAATAATAAAGCCTGAGGGAACAGAGGGGGAAGAAGCCACATCACTGCCCTCAAAGAGTCAACAGTTTATAACGAGACAGAACTGTGAATGAATAAAAACAACAGTCATCGCTTCTAGAGTGCTTGGTGTGTGCCAGGCACCCCTCTAAGTGTGTTAAAGAATATAGCACATTTAAGTCTCACAATTCCAAGAGGAAGGTACTATTATTGTCCCCACCTTACAGATGAAGAAACTGAGGCTAGCTAAAATCGTGGTAGCAGTGGCAGGATCAGGAGGTTGGACATCAACAGTCTGTGCACTATATTATAGATTCTGTGATTACTATAGCCTCAAGGGTAGGCTCACGAAAGGGGGAGTTTTAAAGACTGTGTATGGACAAAGGTGTTCCGGGCAGATGCAACCACACGTGCAAAGGCCCTGAGGTGCCAGAGAGCTTGCACATACAGGGAACAAGAAACAGCTCACTGCGCTGGGAGCATAACAAGGCATGGGGGAGACAGAAGATGCAGAAGGGCGGAAGACACGTCATTGGGAAGGCGGGTTCTCGTTGGGCTGGAAAGAGCCCCAAATGTCAAGTTAGAGTCTTGGACTTTGACCGAGTAAGACAGGGACCTACTGGCAAGGGGAGTGACATGGACAGCTTGGAGTCAGGAAAGATCTTTCAGGCAGTAAGTAGTGTCAAGAAAGGGCCTGAGGGGGAGACCAGGAGACAGGAAAGGTGGGAGAGGCTGTTCTAGGACGGTGACTGGATGGAAGGAGTCACCACCTCCTTCTGTTTCCTGATTTTGGAGAGATATGGGGGCCCCTAAGGATCCCTGCACCCCAAGTGAGCCCAACACCAGAAGGGCTGTGTCTTGGCATTAGCATGCCTATAAGTAATCAATACCTGCTTATTAACTGTTTTGTTAACTCGCCCAAGGAATGAGAGTTGGCCCATTATACCTTAGAGAAGCCTTCCAAGTCTAACAATTCAAGTCCATTTTCTGGACACCTGCAAAGGGTAGGGAGCCATTCCTAGGCTGGAATGAACCTGGAGGGCTTCTGGGTTTGTCTGCCTTGGGGAAATGACTCATTCTCCACTGGGAGTAAGCTGCATGGTGCCTGCCTGCCCACCTCCCCTCAGCTGTGAGGGTGACCCAGACTTGTGACACAACTTCACTTCCCCAACCGTGATTGGCCCAGGGGTGGCTCCATCAAGAGTTCTTTTGTGCAATCTGACACATGGGTGTCAGAGCAGGACCCTGCCCGTATGGTAGCCAGCATTCCAGACATCCCTAAGGAATGAATCTAAAAACGAAGCATCAGTGAGGGAAAAAGAACCAGAGGTGGAAAATGACAGATTCCTGAGCCTATTGATACGGGTGAGTCTGAAGTCAATCTGATCTATTTGCAACTTACACACCTTTTCTCTGGAGCCCCAGGCTGGAGTATGAGTTGGACTAAGGGTTGGAGGCAAGGGAGAGCAACCACATGAGAATCGTGTAACTTGAAAGTAAGGGTCGGGAGGTTCCCAAGCAAAACCAAGCTCTTACTGTAAGAAGAAAGAAATGGTTTCCGGGCTGGCAGAAAAACAATAGATGTACTCTACAGACTTCTGCAATACAAATGTTAAAATGAGATCAGTCTTTCAGACTCATTAGTCTCTGGGCTGGGTTACGTGGATGAGAATTCTACAGGGTGAGCGCCCATGCCCTAGGATGTAGGGTGGTGGGTGGTAGGTGGCTCTCTTCATTTCAACCCGTTTTTAACCCTGCCTCCTTGTCACTCTGCCACCAAAAGCCACCGGGTCAGCGACAACACCAAGTTTTGTTTCTCTAAGCCCCAAGGCCTCTGCTTCTGCCATCTCCTGACTTTGCCCTCGCATTAGCATTCGCGGACTCAAACTGTCACAGAGTCTCGGGTAATTAGAGGCGATAAACAAATGCTAATTAGCACTGGGGCTGTACCCACAGGATGCCAGGGGCAAAGACCCAAGCCTGGTGTTTGTGTTTCCAGGGTCCCTTCAATGCCCACCTCTAAGAATGCTTTCCGAAGCTTCTTTATGAAAGAAGGAGCTAGAGACAGTACGGCATTTGGGGAAAAGGCTCTCCGTCTCCGTCTTCCTGCTGCCTAATCTGTAGGCAACTTACCTTAGTCCCCCTGAGCCTCCACTTCCCCATCCGTAAAATGGGAATACTAACCATCGACCTTAACATGATTTTATTACGTGAACCAAACACCGCGTGCAACATGGGCAACAGTTGGCACGTGTCATTCGGCAAGTGAGTTTCCGTGGGTATACAGTAAAACACAAGGGGGGAATCATGGGAGTTACAGGTGGAAATTTGGGTGTAGAGCTCTCTCTGCTCTGTCTGTCCCCACCACCACTCTCTGGCTTGTCGCATTCACGGTTCGCGTGTGGACCACCGCATTGCCCTCCCGCCTGGCTGCAATTCCTTCTGTATCTTGTCTCCCCAGATCATTCCGTGTTAGTGTCCCAGGATTGCCGTCACAAAGTGCCACAAAACTGGCAGCTGAAAACACATAAACATATTGTCTCGTGGCTCTGGAGGCTAGACGTGTGAACTCAGGCTGTTGGTAGGGCTGGTTCCTTCTGGAGGCTCTGAGAAGATTCCGTAGCCTGCTTCTCTCTGGCGCCTGCTTGCAAAGCCTGGGGGATGCCCGGCCTTCCTTGGCTTGTGGATACATCCCTCCCACCTCTGGCCTTCTCCTTGCCCTTCTGAGTCTTTCACTGTCTGTCTAATCTCCTTCTAGCCTTTGCCCTTATAAGGACGCCTATCATTGCATTTGGGGTCCACCCAGGTAATCCAGGGTGATCTCAGCTCGAGATCCTGACATTAATTACATCTGCAAAGGCCCTTTTTCCAAAATAGGTCAGAGTCACAGTTTCTTGGGGTTAGTGTGTGGATGTAGCTTTTTCTTGGTGGGGGGTGGCCAACTGTCCAACTACTACACATCTCAAACCCCACACCCCGTTTCCAGGTCAATCTGCCCCAACCCCACCTGTACTCCTGGCACCACAAAGCTTCCTGCCCAAATGGTCCACAAAGCCTTTTCATTTTCAACCTAAAAGACTGTGTTAATTGGCCACCTGTGCCCCCCCCCCCGCCCGGAGCAGACCCCAAGCCTCTCTTCCCCTCATATGCCCTCAACGGGAGGTGCTGAGCTATCCACCTCCTCCTCCATCACTTCCTCTTCCTGCCTCTTGGAACGTCCTTCCATCCATATTCCCATCCTAGACTCTGCAGTAGTTTCCTGCTGCTGCAAAGTAACTGCCAGGGTAGGGGCTTAACACAATGTGCACTTGCTACCCCATGGTCTCTGCACATCGGAGGACTGGGGACAGCAGAGTTAGGGCCTCACAAAACCAGAGCAGGGTGTCCACGGGGCTGTGTCCTCAGATGGAGGTCTGACCGGGGAAGAACCCACCACCAAACTCATGCAGGTGTCGGTGGAATTCACTTCCTTGCACTGGAGGACCGAGTGCCCCGTGTTCTGCTGGCTGCTGGCTGGAGGCCACCTGTTGTTGGTAGAGGCCATCCTACTTCTAGGACATAGCATGCATCCTGCCCCCACTCAAAAGGAGAGGGTTGCACAGGACGTGGCAACCAGCAGGCTGGAATCTTGGGGCCACCTTGAAATCTGCCTGCCACAGATTCTATTTTTTTTTTTAACATTTATTTATTTTTGAGACACAGCACAAGCAGGGGAGGGGCAGAGAGAGAGAGAGGGAGACACAGAATTGGAAGCAGGCTCCAGGCTCTGAGCTGTCAGCACAGAGCCCAATGCAGGGCTTGAACCCATGAGCCATGAGATCATGACCTGAGCTGAAGTCGGACGCTTAAGTGACCGAGCCACCCAGGCTCCTGTGCCTGCCACAGACTCTTACTTGGGCTTCAAAGGGGAGTATCCCTCTCTTCCTCCCTGACAAAGCCACTGCTGTTCCTATCCAGCTGAATCATCTCTCCCTCCTCCTAATTCCTGGTGGCTTTGTTTCTACCCCTCTTACAGCACTGACGGATTTATTTAAGAGGCAGCAACACAGCAGCATATAGGAGCAAAGGATAAGGTCTCAGGAGTTAGAAAGCCCTGGATCCAACCTGGCTCCTTTACTTAGCGTGAGCCTGAGCTACTCAGCTTTCAACATTCAATTAGACACATGCAGAAGAATCTCTTCCTGGGTTATGATGATCAAAGATGCTGATTTCCCTACTGCTGTTCATGGCCTGTGGTTCACAGCAAGGATGAGGGATATTTTGTAGGAGTCAGGACAGGCAAGATTATATTGCAGTAACAAACAGCCCCTCGCCTGAAAAAACCCAGTGGCTTGAAACAAATGTTTCTTTTTTTTCACCAGCTGCATGCCCACTGAAAGTTAGCAGGGGAGTTCTGTGCATTTTAGTCTCTTGGGGTCCGAGAGATTGGGGGGCTCACCAAGTCAATCACTCCGGAATGATCCAGAAGTGAAATGGGGCACTCAGGCTCACAACACATTAGCCAGAAGGAGTCACATGATCCCACCAGGGGGCCAGGAAATAAAATGCCTCCCATGTACCTGAAGGAAGGAGACCCACAAGCAGGTAGTCATGATGTGATTTCTGTGAACTTAAAAGCTCCTTCTACCCTAAGGAAGAATATGTTCTCATCACCTTTTATCCATAAAAGCATGGATCACAGTAAGAACAAAATGTCAGGAAGCCTAACTTTAAGAAGAGAACAGTTTCAATGCACAGAAAAGAAGCCATCATCGTCTCTGTAATATAATTTGAGAAGACAGACGTTTCCATCTACCCTTAAATATTTCCCTTTTTCATGTGCTACCATGTCTCATATTTCTGCCATTAGCTTGATCCATTAGGGGCTTTCGAGGTGCATCTGCACAGCCCAAGGCATGGGACTGCCCGAGCAGGGTAAGATATTTGCGAATACACCATTTATTCATTTAGGTTGTTACTAGGGCTGCTGTGCAACTTGCTGAACTCAGGGCCAGGCAACATGCTCGATGCTGGGTCTGTGTCTCATATGGACCCAATCCTCGCTTTTCACATAGCAGGCAGGGTCTGGAGAATGGGACAAAAGACTGATGCGTCCTGAAGGAGGAAATAATAATGCCACCCAAGAAAGTGCTTTCTGGGCGCTTGGCTGAGCAAACCCGGATTTGTAAGATTTCATCCTTAGAGAAGGACGGGGACTAGAATTTCTTTCTATAGTAGGCAGATCTTAAAGGATTTTCCCTGCTTCTTTGTAGAATGGGCCCCTGCAGGGGATACAAGTACATTCTCAGGACTCAAATCACACGGGGTAAGAGGACAGAGAAAATGACAACAATCAAGGTTTTCCAGAAGCTGCTTCTCTACAAATCCTGCCTATCACTCATTAGCTTAACTTCCCTGGGTCCCAGAATCTTCTATCATAACTGTGGGCTCCTGAGTTCTCCCCAGGGGTTTGACCCTGGTCCTTCCTCTTCTCAGAATAAGAAGAGAGCTACAGGATTTTGGAGACACTGAACAGATTCCCTGCTAAAAACTAAGAAACTTAAAAAAAATTTTTTTTTAATGTTTATTTTTGAGAGAGAGAGAGAGAGAGAGAGAGAGAGTGAGTGAGTGTGCGAGTGGGAGAGGGACAGGGAGAGGGGGAGACACAGAATCTGAAGCAGACTCCAGGCCCCAAGCTGTCAGCACAGAGCCTGACATGGGGCTCGAACCCACAAACCGCGAGATCATGACCTGAGCAGAAGTCGGATGCTTAACTGAGTGAGCCACCCAGGCGCCCCCAAAACTAAGAAACTTTTGAATGAATGGATAATTTTTAAAGAATTCATTTTTGAGACAATTTTCAAAAAAGTTAAAGTTATTTTCAGAGCCAACTAATAGCACTGATTTGAACTGGGAACATGAGAGGCAAAGTCTCGGAAAACGTAAGCTATTAAACTCTATTAAAGACCCCGCGTGCATTTTTTTATGCAGACAAATAATTCCAACAGTTGGGTGTTGATGTGCAAACAGGGCTGGGCTCCCAGCACTTCGGGGGGTGAAAGAAAAGCCCCCGCAAACCGCGGAAAGCGCATCCTGCTCGCCTTGAGTGACACGCAGATGACGTGCGCTCGATGGTTTGGGACTTGGCAGCAAGGAGCAGTGGAAATAATTCTCTGGAAATGAAGAGAATCAGCAAAACATGAGGCAAAAAATAGACAAACGAACCAAGAGAGCAAAATGGAACGAGAGAAGAGACGGTCGGGAACAGGCCGCTTTCCTCTGCCTCACGTGGCTTTGGTGGCTTGCGGTAAATGAGTTTCTAACGATGTTTTTAAAGAACGGGTCTTATTTGGCGGGGCTCATGCAGCGCCTGTGGTTTCTGGGGCTGTGTCCTGGGGAACCTGATGAGAGCAGAAGGAAGAAACTTGGGCCCCGGTTGCCATTCCCTATGTCCTCCTGGGATGGACCCCCGCCAAACACCCGTCCCCACTCCCTACAGTGGAGAGTCAACCAGCTCCTCCTTCCAAGTGCCAGCAACACTGACCTTGGAGGGTCACAGACATTCAGTGACAATGCTGTGCTAATAAAAGGTCCTTTGAGTGCCCATGGGGTGCTGGGCGAGGTATTTTTTGAATGAATGAATGAATGGAGGAATGAATGAGCGAGTGGAGCACAAGGTGCTCTGTGGTCCCATAGACAGAGCACTCTCCCCTTGGGAGGGAGGAGGGAAGACGGAAGGCTTCCTGGAGGAGGTGATGCAGGAGAACTCAGGAAAAGAAGACACACAGGAGATTTTGAGGCAGAAGAGGAGACGTGAACGAATTCGTGAAGGACTGTTAAAAAGCACATCCCGCTCCAGGAATCTCTCATCAATTGGATTTGGGTGGAAGGTGTTGGGGGAGGAAAAGTAATTTTCCCCCTACTCTTGCAGACTCTTGGCTGAAACCCCCCTGTGATAAAAGATTAACAACAGACAAAGAAGCAGGAACTTAATAATATGCGTATCTCCTGTAGACAAGGGATCTACCCAGGAAACCCGAGTAACTCTCTGGATTGGCCCAAGCCATGAGCTTACACACCATCTCCAGCTAAAGACAAAAGAGATATTGGGGGCAAAGGGTGAGGAGGCCAGTTAGGGAGGCTGTCAGGAAAAGCACAAGGGTGAAGGCTGTTATGCAGATTTAGGTCTCTGTTTTCTTTTATGAAGAGAGTTTCTCCACTTCCTGGTACCAAGAGGAAGACCCCCCCCCACCCCCCACAAATAGAGGTTTCCCCTATAAATGTAAAGTTCTCTTACAACAGGGTTAACTTCTACTTGGGTCTTCAGAGCTTCTCCTGTGTCTGCTGTTTCTTAAAAATAACCAGCCTAAAGGGGAACCTGGGTGGGTCAGTCGGTTAAGCATCTGACTTCAGCTCAAGTTACCATCTCACAGTTCGTCAGTTCAAGCCCCACGTCGGGCTGTGCGCTAACAGCTCAGAGCCTGGAGCCTATTTCAGATTCTGTGTCTCCCTCTCTCTCTGCCCCTCCTCTGCTTGTGCTTTCTCTCTCTCTCTCTCTCAAAAATAAATAAATAAACATTTAAAAACAGTACCAGCCTAAAATAATCCTTATACCAACGTGGCATACTTTGGGGGTGGCACATTGTGACCCCCCTCCTTCAAGGATTTTAGAGGCAGGTGTTGGAAGCTGACAAGATGGCCCTTCCCGAGACATACTGTGTGCCTGGGGACATATGGCAATAGCTAAATATGGCTTTGGGTTATCACAACTGAAGCGGGGAGGCGGTGCCACCAGCGTCCAGGGGGATATGGGTCAGGGATGCCTCTAAGCTTCCTGCTGTGCAAAGGACGGCCAACCCCCAAAGCCGGTAGTGCAGCGACTGAGAACCCCTAGAGGATGCCAATCTTGTGGACAATCACATCTCATGCTTCAAATCTTTTCGTCCTTATCACAGCCCCACGAGTCATGGATTTACGCCCCTATCTCAGACACAGAAAACGAGGCTCTGAGAACTTTAGTCACTTGCCTGGAGTCACAGGGTAAGAGGCAGAGTGTGGATTTGCACTCAGGCAGCCACACTCCAGCTCCTTGCTGATAACAAGCAGGATAGAGAAACCCATGGCCCTGCTGTGACGGTCTTTGGATGCATGTTACAGAGTCTGGACACAGAGCTGTTCTGCAACACCCGAATATGTTTCATGTACAGATTGGGCACCTTCTCACTCCCCCAAGTACTTTGCCCCTAAGAAGTGAGTAGATTCGAATGAGTTTTCCATCTGTAAGCACAGAGAGCAGAATATTTTTCTTTCTTTTTTTTTTAATATTTATTTATTTTTGAGAGAGACAGTACGTGAGCAGGGTAAGGGCAGAGAGAGAAGGAGACACAGAATCCAAAGCAGGCTCCAGGCTCTGAGCTGTAAGCACAGAGCCCAATGTGGGGCTCAAACCTACCAACAGTGAGATCATGACCTGAGCTGAAGTCAGACACTTAACCGACTGAGCCACCCAGGGACCCCCAAAGCAGGGGATTTTTCCATACTCTCATTGTGTTACCCCCCACCTCCCTACCCAAGCCAGGCAAGCACTAGCCTATCACTAAATACAACGGCAAGAGCAACTTAAGTGACTTAAGATATAATTAATGGAAGTCTCCCCCTGTGGCTTCAGTCTTTCCCTCCCGTGCGGGAGGAAAAGCGAGTCCTCGTGTGTTCTGTTATTATGACACTTCCCTGAAACGCTAATCATATACAGGGTGATCTCTCTGCAGGTCACGTGGAGGTGCGGGGTTCCAGCGCGTGCTTGTCTGTCTGCCAGCTCTACTTATCCTCCTAAGGGAGTCACGCGGGCCGGCTCCCCTGAGCAGCGTGGGCCACCGCAGCTTGGAAAAGAGGATGCTGCCTCCGGCCTCACGGCAGCAGAGAGCAGCTCAGAGTATTTGCAGGCGGCCATCCAAAAATAGGAGTTCAGGACAGGGATCGGTCCTGCAGCCTTTCCCTGGAGGCCAGCCTCGGCACAGGACCTTCTCAGGCTAATCTCCCTAGTCTCCGCCACAGTCTGGAGAGGCGGGAATCAACCCTCCCGTTGCACAGATGAGGGGACCGATGCTCCAAGGATCCAAACTGTAAACGTGCAGCTCGCGTGCGGGGTCAGGCACTTGACTCACACGGGGTGTAAAGAGTTAACAACCTGGCCATTCATTTAAAGGCTTCAGAACACAGCGACTCCCGGCTTTGTACCCTGGACTTGGCACGGTGCCTTTGCTCAGTAAAGATGGAACCAGTCACATCAAGCAAACAGATCACAGACAAATGACCCCTATAGGGAGGCCCCTGACTCCGATTTCATTCCTTGTTCTGTAAATACGTAACTCTAAAGGGGTGATAGACGGCGGTGGGGTTTCTCTATTCGTGACTCACTGAGAAGAACACGGGCTCTGACACAGCAAGGTTTTGGTTTGAATCCTGGCTCTGCCCCTCCCAGGCTGTGTGACATAGGGCTAGTGCGTTCACCTCTCTGAGCCTCTGTTGTGTTGCCTATAAAATGGGGATAACCTCCACTTTATGGAGCCACTATGAGATAAACCAAGAGAAGAGGAATTCTTTTATTGAACTTTTAGCACACACATGAGATGTGATTTAATTCCCCAACCATGTTTTTCTCAATGCTCTTACTCATTTCAACACTAAGTTCTATTTTCCCTTTGAAAATTAAAGAAAGTTAGGCTCAGAGAAGTTAAGTCACTTGCCTAAAGACACACAGCTGGGATTTGAATGCAGAGCAAACTCCACATTTGCCTCTTTCTGATATGCCTGGATGCTTTTGAGGAGAGCTTGAGAATCTGGAATTTTGATTCCAAATGTAGAGGTTTTGGGGTAAGAAGGGGTCGAGGAAATGTTTCAAATGGATGGGAAGTAGAGGAGAAAAATATCTGTCTTTTAAAAGTCAGAGTTTAAAAGGTCAGAGCTGGAGAGAAGCTGATTTGCCTCTAGGTCTGTTGTATCTGAGGCTTTACTCTCTGGAGGCAGTGAGTACAGGACATCAAATCCCTTCTCTGATGGGAAAGGATCATAGAACAACAAAAAGAGACAGATGGGATGCAAACAGAAGTATGTTATTGCCTGGAATGAAACACTGATATGCAGTCTAGAGGAAAAACAGGCTGAGGGGTTAAACGGCTGATCTATAGAAACTTGCACCCATAATATGTAAAAAGCTCTTCCAAATCAATAATAAGAAAACCACCTGATTTTTAAACTGGCAAGAGTTTTTTATTTTTTTTTTAAATTGTTTTAACGTTTATTTATTTTTGAGACAGAGAGAGACAGAGCATGAACAGGGGAGGGTCAGAGAGAGAGGGAGACACAGAATCTGAAACAGGCTCCAGGCTCTGAGCTGTCAGCACAGAGCCCGATGCGGGGCTCGAACTCACGGACCACGAGATCATGACCTGAGCTGAAGTCGGCCGCTTAACCGACTGAGCCACCCAGGCGCCCCAAACCAGCAAGAGATTTAAACAGACATATCTGCAAAGATGACACACAGATTGCCAGTAATTACCTGAAAAGACTCAATATTGTTAGCCATCAGGGAAAGGCAAATCAAAGCCATGATGAGATGCCCCCGTGGAAACAACTCAAATGTCCACCAACTGATGAATGGATAAACAAAGCATGGTCCATTCACACTGTGGAATATTATGCAGGCACTAAAAGGAATGAAATACTGCTCTGTGCTACAGTACGGATGAAGCTCAGATCATTTTCCTAAGCGAAAGAATTTGGGCACAAAAGACCACACGTTGTTTAATTTAATTTACGCGAATTTTTCAGAAGAGGCAAATTTATTGGGACAAAAGGTAGATGAGTAGTTACCTAAGAGATAGGGTGAGGGAGGGGGAAATGGAGAGCGACTGCCTGCCAAAGGGCATCAGATTGCTTTTTTGGGGTGATGGGAATATTCTAAAATTAGAATATGGTAATGGTTGCATACTTCTGTAACTAGGCTAAACATCACTGAAGTGTAGCCTGATAATGGATGGATTGTACAGGATGAAAATTATAGCTAAAGCTGTTGAAAGAGGTCTGGGCCACTGCTACAGCCAAAGAGGGTCACCACCGGACCCCAAGCAGTCTGACACCCCCTCTCTTGTCCACCACACAGCACAGCCTTACTCCAGCATGAGGCTAAGTTCTAAACTCGCTGGGTCACAGAAGCTTTTTCTCATGGGGCCCAGGAACCCAACTTGGAAAAGGCCAGGAATGACGAGCCCCCGGCTTTGTTGCTGATGGAGTGCTTCCAGAATGGCATCTGTCACCAGCCGGCCCAGAGGCCAGAGGGGACCCGCCCGATAACATCTCCAGTGTGATTAAGTCAGCAGTGTCCAATGTGCCTGCTAGATTTGTATCAGGGCTCCCCCCCCCCCAACCCCTACCGTCTGGCTGGCCATTCATCCAGGACTTTGCAGGACTGGGCAGTCAAGTAATTCATTGCTATATCAATAAAACTGAGGTTTGGCCATCTTCTGATGAATTACGTTGTTTAAACGAACTTAACAGCTGCATTAAAGAAAGAACACAAGGGGAATCAATAAAGGCGAATCTCCTCCATCGGAGAGCCAGCATTTCCCGTGGACTGGAGATCAGCGTGGACATGAGCACTTAGCACACAGCAGAGAGGCTGTTTGTCACCAGCAAGTCCTTACGTAGGGTATGTGCAGGCTTGTAAAACAAGAAGAGCTGAATCCTGGGACCCGGAAGCTGTAGAATGTGGTTGCGACCGAGCCCAGGCTCTGGAATTACTGAGACCCTAGTGCAAATACCAGCTGCTCTATTTCCTAGCCATGGGTTTGGGCAAGCCACCTAATTCGGGCCTCAGTTTCTCTTATCTGCATAATGGGGATAATAGCAGGACCCATATCTTAGTGCTGTTATAAAGATGACATTAGATAAAAATGGAGTAACACTGCAGTTCTCGCCAAACAGGTGTTCAGCAAATGTTTGCGATGCATCAAGTAACAATGTTCTCTTAAGATGTTTCCAGAAGCAGAGCCTCGTCTTTTCCATCCTCCTCCAGGACAGGTGACATAGTTGCCTTTTACATTTAATTTCTTAAACATTCATGAACGTGCTACAGCAGAATACCACACACTCAGTGGCTCAAACAACAGACATTTCTTCCTTCCTGTTCTGCAGGCTGGAAGGCCAAGATCAAGGTGCAGGCAGGGTCTGGTTTCTGGTTTCTCTCCCTGGTTTGCAGACAGTGCCTTTTCGCCACGTCCTCATGCCAGAGAAAGGAAGCTGTGTGTCTCTGCCTCTTCTAATAAGGGCATGATTCGAACCCAGGGGCCCACTTCCTGATACATCATACTGGGGATGAGGATTACAACATAGGAACTTAGGGACACACAACATCCAGTCCACGATGATCCGTATACAGATGTTAACACCTGATCCTAATTCTCTCATGCTGTCCTTCTGCAGGGACATCCCACCCTGTTCCCACCCTTAACCCCTGGCAACCTCAGACCTGGCTCCCTCCCTACAGCTTTGTCTTCTGGAGAATGCCACATCAACAGGATTGCACAGAATGGAACATTCTGAAACTGGCTCATTGCATATCATTTTACTCTTTAAAAAAAATTTTTTTAATGTTTATTTATTTTTGAGAGACAGAGAGAACACGAGCAAGGAAGGGGCAGATAGAGAGGGAGACATAGAATCCGAAGCAGGTTCCAGGCTCCGAGGTGTCAGCACAGAGCCCAATGTGGGGCTCAAAGGCACAAGCGGTGAGATCATGACCTGAGCCAAAGTTGGACGCTCAACCGACTGAGCCACCCAGGTGCCCCATCATTCCACTCTTTTTACTGGTGAGTCATATCCCACTATATGTGGATATGCCACCCAGTTTATCTGTTCCTTCAGTGGAGAACATTTGGGCTGTCTGGGTTTGGGATGTGATGAACGGAGTTACTATAAATGTTCACGGACAGGCTTTTGTACATAAACTTTCATTTCTCTAGAATGAGTAACCCAGCAGTGAGAACTCTGGGCCATATACTAAGTATATGTTTCTGTTCACTTAAAACTACCACTCTGTTTTCCAAAAAACATTTTCATTGGCCCTAGCAAAGTGTTCTTGTTTTCAAATGTTTTTCTAAAGACATTTTAAATTTTATTTATTGTTTTAACTTATTTTAATGTTTATTTATTTTTGAGAGAGAGACAGGGGACAAGCAGGGGAGGGGCAGAGAGAGAGAGGGAGACACAGAATCTGAAATAGGCTCCAGGCTCTGAGCTGTCAGCAAAGAGCCTGATGCGGGGCTCCAACCCACGAGCTGTGAGATTGTGACCTGAGCCAAAGTCGGATGCTTAAGTGACTGAGCCACCCAGGCACCCCTGTTTTTAGTAGGCTCCACACCTAACATGGGGCTTGAACTCATGATCCCAAGATCAAGGGTTGCACGCTCTACCGAGGGAGCCAGCCAGCTGCCCTAACTGGTTTGTCTGAAGCCAGCGTTTGATATGGACACCACTGTCTCCTTCTGCCATCTCTGCATATTTAGTGGAACCTCCTTGTAGTTTTAGGTTGAATTTCCCTCCTGGCTAATGGTCTTGAATATCAGTTTCCTGTGCTTATTTGACGTGCACCTGCCCTCTTCACACAAAGTGTCCGTTCGTATCTTTTGCTCATTTTGTAACATAACTGTTTTCCAGCAGCTGGGTTTGAGAGCTCTTTTTACGTCGTGGATACGGGTCCTTCATCGATCACACGGTCTGCAAACTCTCATGGTCTGTCCGTCTTTTTGTTCTCTTCATGGCCTCTTTCACAAACAATGGACTGAAATTTTGATGAAGCCCAGTTTACCAATTTGTCTATGGGAACGTGCTTTTGGCATTGTGTCCCTCTCCTCCCCCATTTGCCTCTAGAAGTTTTACAGTTTTGCTTTCTACACCTAGATCTATCATCCACTGTAGGCTAATTTTCACATAAAGGTGTGAGGGGCAGGTCAAGGAGTACTTTTGTGTGTGAACAAGTCCACCTGTTCCAACACCACTGTTTGAAAAGAAGACCCTTCTCCATGAAATGTCTCTGACCCCTTGCCAAAAATCGACTGGACACATTTACCTGGGTCTATTGCTGAGCTCTCTATTCTTGTTCATCGATCTATGTATGCCACTCCCATAGTGTGTTATTACTGTAACTTCTAGTAAATTTTAAAACGGGGTGGATGACTCCTCTAACTTTAATGTTTTCAAATTAGTTTGGCTCTTCTAGGTTCTTTTACTTTCCACATAAATTTTAGATTGGGGTCGAGACATTATTTTTTGCAAGGTTATTCTCCTCTCCTCTCCTCTCCATTCCTCTCCTCCCCTCTCCATGCCTCTCCTCTCCTCCCCTCTCCATTCCTCTCCTCTCCTTCCCAACCCTCCCCCCTCCTCTCCTCCCCTCTCCATTCCCCTCCTCTTCTCTCCTCCCCTCCCCTCCTCTCTTTTTTTATACATCCACGTCCATGCAGGTTATCTGTCAGTCTCTTCTGGGTGAGTTTGATAGATTGCGCTTTTTAATTTTTTTTTTAACGTTTATTTATTTTTGAGACAGAGATAGACAGAGCATGAATGGGGGAGGGTCAGAGAGAGGGAGACACAGAATTGAAACAGGCTCTGGGCTCTGAGCTGTCAGCACAGGGGCCCGATGCGGGGCTCGAACTCACGGTCCGCGAGATCGTGACCTGAGCCGAAGTCGGCGCTCAACCGACTGAGCCACCCAGGCGCCCCATGGTAGATTGCGCTTTTTAAGGAAACCGGTCCATTTCCTCTAAGTGCTCGAATTTATACATATAGGTTTTTGTGGGGTTCTCATATTAGCCTTTTAATAGCTGTGGGGTCTGTAGTGTTATCTCCTCATTCATTCCTAACATTGGTAATTCGTGCCTTTTCACATTTCTCTTTTCCAGAGTTGGAGGTTTATCCAGTGTATTGATTTTGTTTTTCAAAGACCCAGTATCTTGGTTTCATTGATTTCCCCCCCCACCCCCCCACACTCCTCTTCTGTTCTCAAGTGCATTGATTGTTACTTTCTCTTAATCATTTCCTGGTTGCAAGCAAATGTAATAACACTGTTCTATTTGCTTTGGGATATTTTGCTCATTACTTTCAAGTATCTTAAAATGGAGGCTTAGACCATTGATTTAAGACCTTCCTTTTTTTCATGTTTATTTACTTTGAGAGCGAGCGAGTGAGCGCACGTGAGCAAGGGAGGGACAGAGAGAGGGAACCCAACGCAGGGCTCAAAGGCATGAACTGTGAGATCATGACCTGAGCTGAAATCAAGACTAGGTCGCTTAACCAACTATGCCACCCAGGTGCCCCAACCTTTCTTCTTTTTCAATGTGAGCATTTAATGCTATAAAGTTCCCTCCACATACTACTCTGTTTCCATCGCACGGATTGTTATGTGCTGCATTTTATTTTCATTCGGTTCCAAATAATGTCTAATTTTCCTTGAGATTTCCTTTGAACCTTTTTTTTTTTTTAGCATCCCATTTTTGTTTATAAATGGCGGTTCTGAGTATATCGATTGTATAATTTTGTTTTTGTAGTGGTTGCTCTAAAAATACTTAACTTCACAGTGTATTTAAGAGTCAGTTTTTACCAGGTCAGGTGGAATATGGAAATAGTACCACCATTCAGGTCTCTTTGCTCTCCCCTCTCACAACATCAGGTGTGGCTTAAGTATCACATCTGCATACAATATAAATCACTATAAATCCCACCAGACAATGGTATTTTGCTGGGTTTCAGTAACTCTATTTTAAAGAATTCAAGAGAAGAGTAGCTTATCATATTTTACCCAGATATTTACCATTTTTGTGGTTCCTTTCTTTCTTAAATTTTTAAAAAATGTTTCCTTACATTTGAGAGAGAGAGAAAGAGAGAGAGAGAGAGAGAGAGAGAGCGCGAGCGGGAGGGGCAGAGAAAGCGGGAGACACAGAATCCGAAGCAGGCTCCAGGCTCTGAACTGTCAGCACAGAGCCCATTGTGTGGCTTGAACTCACAAACCGGGAGATCGTGACCTGAACCGAAGTCTGACTGAGCCACCCAGGCACCCCTGTGGTTCCTCTTTCATTATCAATGTCGTAAATTCTTTTTCTGGTGTCATTCCTTAACCTAAAGAATTTCCTTTGCAATTTTTTTTTTTTTTAAAGAAGATCTTCTGGCAACTAATTTTCTTATTTTTCCCTCACGTAAGGGTGTCGATATTTCACTTTCATCCTTGAAGGATATTTTCCCTGTATATCGAATTCTGAATTGACAGTCCTTTTTGTACATGTTAAGAATAATGTTCTACATCCTTCTGGCCTCTGTAGTTTTTAATGAGAAATCCAGTCACTCAACTTGTTGCCTTGTAAACAATACACATTTCTCCCCTCTTCTTTCCAGATTGTTTCTTGATTAAAAAATGTGTTTAATTGAAGTACTGTTGACACACAATGTTACATTAGTTTCAAGTGCATCACACAGTTGATTTTACATTTATAGGTTTTGCCGTGCTCACCACGAGCATTGCAGCACACAACACTGTTACAGTATCATTAACTCTGCTCCCTATGCTGTATCCTTATTCTCTGGACTTACTCTTTCCATAACTGGAAATCTGTACCTCCTACTCCCCTTCATCCATTTTGTCCACCTTTGTTTCGAATTTTCTGAAGTTTATGATGTATCCCGGCAAGACATCTTGGGGGTCATCCTGTTTGAAGTTTACCAAGCTTTTGCAGGCTTATGTGGTTTGGAGGGGGGAGGAGTTTTCAGCAACTATTATCAGAAATATTTTTTCCACTCCACACTTTATTCTGTTCACAGTGTGAACGACAAACATTTTAGTATTACCTGTGCGAGGGTGTTTTCAAAAATCTTGTCTCTGTGGTTCAGACTGGAGAATTTCCACTGATGTGTCTGGAGGTTCAGGGACTCTTTCTTTCATTATTTCCATTCTGCTCTTCATTCTTCCAGGAAGCTTTTTAACTTTCCGCTCTATTTTCAAGTCTAAAATTTCCATTTGGCTCTCCTTTCTAGCTTCTATTTCTTTGCTGAGACTTTTAATATTTTCACTCATGTCAAGAGTGAGTGCCTCCTGGAGCAGCTTTGTCACCGTCGCTTTAATGTCCTTCCAACAGCCATGTCATCTTGGTGATGACATTTGTTGGATGGTCTTTTCCCATCCAAGCTGAATTTTTCTCAGTTCCTGAAAGACTGGGTAATTTTGTATCGTATCCTCATTTTATATTATGAGACTAAATGTGGTTTAAATCTTATCAATAATGTTGATATTTTGGGGGCGCCCGGGTAGCTCAGTCGGTTAAGCGTCTGACTGCGGCTCATGTCATGATCTTGTGGTTCGTAGGTTCAAGCCCTGCATCAGGCTCTATGCTAACAGCTCAGAGCCTGCAGCCTGCTTCAGATTCTGTGTCTCCCCCTTTCTCTGCCCCTTCCCCGCTCACACTCTCTCTCTGCCTCTCAAAACTGAATAAACATTAAAAACAAAAAAAGAATGTTGATATTTTTGTCTTAGTGGACAAGTGACTGTTGGCTCGAGGCCACAGGTTGCTGGTGCCCTTGTATGGGTTATGGGTTCAATGTCACCCCCACTTTCAAAGTGTATGCAGTGCTATTTGGAGGAGTGCTTGCACAAGCCACCCACAGTCATTCCGGGATCCAGCCAATGGTCTGTCTCACTGTAAAGAACCAGGTCCACATGCACACGGCTCATGCATGAGCCCAGGAGTTCAGACAACATCATGGAGGCATTTTCCCAAGCTCCCACCCCTCTTCTCAGTACCTTTTGCTTCCTTGGTGCTCTGTCTTTGGGCCTCCATCCAGAGTTGGCTTTGTTGTCCTTAGTCTGCTGAACACTCCCATGGATGTGTGAGAAAAACAGAAGCAGCAAGCTTTCCCCTGGCCTTCTTGGGACCACAGCCTCCGCCCATCAGAGGCTCCCTGCTGCTTCTGCCAGGAGACCCTCTTCGGGTTCCTGGAGCCTGACGTACACGACTTGTCCTGGCACTCTCTGCCTTAGCTGATGTCTGCATCCTGGTTTGGGGACTACTTTGAGTCCAGGCTAGGGGACGCCAGAGGAAACGATGCCAAACGTACTGGTGATCCTGTGGCACGTCTGATGACAGTCTTCCCTCCGATCCGCCTGTGACTTTTTACTTTTCCGAGTCCTCAAAAGCTGATCCACACCGTAGGCCCAGATTTCGCAGCTCTCTCTCTTCAGTGAGAGAGGCAGAAAGTTGCATACTCGCCCTATGTTACCCAGAATTGGAAACTTCTGGCTGTGTTTTTCAAGCATGGCAATATCCTTAGAGACTAGAAATAGTTAAGGGCTTTTTCATCAGAGTGAGTGTAACTCAACTTTGAAACCTGGTTCTTAACCTGGGTCTGTCCCGATAACTTGTGAAATTAATTGTAGAGAGCAATCTGATGGTCACCAGAGGGCAGGGGGTGGGGGAAATAGGTGATGTGGATTAAGGAGGGCTCTGGTCATGATGCGCACAGGGGGATGTATGGGACTGTTGAATCACTATGTTGCTCACCCGAAACTAATACAGTGTTGTATTCGTTAACTACGTATATGTTAACTAACTGGAATTAAAGCCTTAAAAAAATTTTTTTTTAAATAATTAAAAAAAAGAGTTACACCTTTTCGTGAAGGCTTACATAAGTGAAACAAATTCCTGAAAGGACACAGCGGGTAAATGGCAAAAGCAGAATTTGAACCCGGTTCGGGCTAGCCCAAAGACCCACTGTTCTTCTAGGGGCACACACTGCTATCACAGCATCGGCTTATTACCTGCAAGCACAAAGCTTATGCCTTCCTTTCTCAGATAATGGTGATTGATGGCAGCTCTTAAAGGCTGCAATTGGATTATCAAGTCCCAACACAATTTTGTTCAATAAAGCAATAAAAACCTAAGACAATTCATTGCTTTCTGAGCCTTTGCTCTTCTGCAGAGATTTGTGGGGGGAAACGGCCACCTTCTCTGGCTTTACACCTTATCCCCTGAAAACGCAGCTACCCTAGAATCCAGACCCTTCACTCCAATTTTGCAGATAACCATTTTGGAAAAGAGACAGAGCTGAGGCTCCTCATGTCAAATGCAGGCAACGTACTTAAGGAAAAACAATTCATTCCATACTTGTGAAAATGAGGGACATGTAGCTAGCAGCTGAGACCCAGGGAGCGATTCCGTAATTAGCACGTGCTCTATCTCTGGGAGACATCTGCCCAATCATTCTGGGTCTGATAAATATTGGCCAGTTTTAGGAGAACAGGTGTTAAATCACCGAGGCATCTTGCTGACCCACTGGAATAGCTCAGTGAATTGATACCTTTTCATCTGATGTCAACAAAGTCCTATTGTATTCAGACTATAGAGAAAGGGGGTGACCACGACACTAAGGAGAAATGATGGAAAGCTCTAACATTCTCACAGAAGAGAATGGGGCTCTGAAAACTCTGCCAATAAGTTTCGAAATCACAAATACAAGAGGTAGATCCCTAATATAGAACTCAGGAGACTGCATCAGTTAGGAGTCTTTTAGTCGGAGTCAGAAACCAAATTAGGTTAAGGAGAGCAATGGAAGGTATTGGCTGAAAACAATGTCTCTTCACATTCTAGGAAAGGGTCTAGCTTCAGGCATGGTTTGATCAAGGCACTCAACAACTTTAGGAATCTCTCTACATACTTTCCTCTATGCTGGCTTTATTCTCAAGATGACTACCCACAAACAATGGCAAGGACAGTCACCAGCAGCTCCTGACTTTCATCCTAGCTCTTTGGCAATCCTACCAGAAAGACATCATATCCATTTCAATAATTTCAGAAAAAGCTTTAGAGCAGATTCTCATGGACTGTTCTTTATCCCACCTGGGTTATATGCCTACTTTCAATCATTACTGCGGTCATGAAGTTGCCTTTCTCCCATTGGCTAAGCCTGAATTCTCTGATCATTTCTGTAGCTCCCTGAGAGGGACCAGCTCAGCATGAATCACAAGGACAAAGAGGGGAGAAGGGGTGGCATCCAAAGGAAAAGTGAGGTCTTGTGGCCAAATGAATGGAGAAGGCAATAGGTAGGAATATAAAATGGAAGGAAGGAAGGAAGGAAAGAAAAGGAAGGGAGGAATGAAAAACAGGGAGGGAAGGAAGGAAGGGAGGAATGAAAAACAGGGAGGGAAGGAAGGAAGGCAGGCAGGCAAGTATGAAGGATGGGAGGGAGGGAGGAAGAAAAGCCAGGTCTGCTGAAATGTTGCTGCCACTTCCTACTTCTCTGTGACCTTCAGCAGATCTATTTCCTAACTGACCCTCCAGCTCTTGGTGCTCAAATGAGGGATGCGTTCAAGTGTTTAGACCTTTTCCAGTTCTAAGTATCCTTTGGTTACATGTCACGTACACTCAGATGCTCCTCAAATCCCAGGTCTCAGACAGTATGGGAGCTTGAAGGAGCACCACACCTGGACCCCAAAGGAGGCGGTTTTGGGGAAAAAAAGTTACAACAACTGGCTTTCTCACAGAATCTGTTTGAAGAATGTGGACTCCGGGGCTGAGTCCTCAGGCTTGAATCCCCGAAGGCTGAGCAACCGTGGCAAGGGTTTAAGACTCAGTACAGGTACTGAGGGTACCATAACAACACCCAGCTCAGAGAGTTGTGACGAAGGACACGGAAGGCAGGATCCTACGACGGCCCCGTGGGTCCCAGGCCTTGACACCTGTGCTCTTTATCATCCCCATCCCCGAGTGAGGAGGAACCCGTGACTTGCTTCTATCCAACAGAGCTCAGCAAAGGTGACGGGGTTTGTTAGATGAACTCAACATTTAGGAAGAAACCTAAAATGCAAGCGGTCCCACGGGTCTAGCCAAGTGGAGTGAGAGATTCCCCTAGCTCTTCTTATGGAAATTAAGCTGCCCAGTGAGGAAGGGAGGGGACAGTGATGGGGACAAGAGAACAGCCTGCTTCAGATCTGTGTCTCCCTCTCTCTGCCCCTCCCCTGCTTGTGTGTGCGCTCTCAAAAATAAATAAACATTAGGAAAAAATGTAAAAAGAAGATGAATTCTGCCAAACAACCAGAGGGGAACTGGACATGGATTTTTTTTCCCCAGTCAAGACTCCAAATAGGAAGGCACCCAACCAATACCGTGAGGGCAGCCTTACAAAATCCCAAGTAAGGGAACCAGCTAAGCCATGCCCGGAACCCCAATCCAAGGAAAACAGGAGACAATACACGCTTGTTGTTTTAAGCTGCTAAATCTGTGGTAATTTGCTATGTCACAATGGAAAAGGAATACAAGGGATAAATGAGATAATGCATGTAAAATGCATAAGCTTAGATGGTGCATGGCTAAGTGTTCAATATGAGCTATTCTTAAGATTATAAGAGTTGGGCATTGTACACGCAAGACAATATAAGGCTATAAATCTCCCTGCGTCCTTCCAAGACAGGCTTCTGGGCTGGAGGGAGCCCGCTCTGGGGCCACGCTTCCCTACAATGAATACAGCCAAGTGATGGCCAAGCTGATGAGCCATTATTTGAAATACAATTTATTATCATCCAATTTCAGCAGAGACTGGTTTAGTATAGTGGGAACTGGTCCAGAACATTAGTGTCAGAGAGGCACTGAATGTACCCAATAATGAAATGAGATCAGGTAAGGAGGGACAGGTGCTCCAAAAACCTCAGTTTAAAAATTCTACAATTGAGTTCATCCAGGCTTTGCAGATGAAGAAGACAGAGAATCACATTCACCGAGCACCTGCCAGATGGTCTCAGACACAGTCTATAGGGAAGAACTTATCCTCTCTCCTTTATGGCTGAAGAGGTCAAGTTGAAGGTGAGCTCAGGGAAGTTAAATGGCATGCCCAGGGTCACTCGGGTCTCATGAACACTTCTTGATGACCCAAACGACTGGAAGAGGCCTGGGAGAGGACTCTACGGAGATCTCTGTGGAGAATCCACCATCATGGGATTGTAATGTGCATACAGGAAAGGAATGTGGCCCACAAAGGGGGAAATAAGAATGGATGAAAAGGAACAGAAGACAAACAACCCTGAATCGAAAACTTTGACACTTGGCTCAACTTGTACCAAATAGGTTTCTGAGAAAAAAAACAAACAAACTTTACAGGAAACAAGAGGGAGGTATATCCATTCCTGAACCCCCAAGAAGAAGAAAGGAAATAAAAACCAGATACTGTCCTCGTTTTTAAGTTTACTGTGGTAAGAACACTTAAGATGAGATTCACTCCCTTAAAATTTTTAAAAATATTTATTTATTTTGAGAGAGAATGCACGTGCATGTGTAAGCAAGGGGGGGAGGGGGGGAGAGGGAGGGAGGGAGGGAGAGAGGGAGAGAGAGGGGGAGAGAGAGAGAGAGAGAGGGAGAGAGAGAGAGGGAGAGAGGGAGAGAGGGAGAGAGAGAGAGGGGGAGAGGGAGAGAGAGAGAGAGAGAGGGAGAGAGAGAGAGAGAGAGAGGGAGAGAGAGAG
>NC_064815.1:2736300-2820139 GCF_023721935.1 Panthera uncia
GAGAGAGAGAGAGAGAGAGAGAGAGAGAGAGAGAGAGAGAATCTCAAGCAGGCTCCATGCTGTCAGCAAAGAGCCTGACGCGGGGCTCGAATTCATGAACTGAGATCATGACCTGAGTGCAAATTGAGAGTCGGACACTTCATCAACTGAGCCACCCAGGTGCTCCCATTCTCTTAAATTTGTAATGTACGATACAGTATGTGTTATGTATCGTGTATGATTATGTAATACATAGTACGTATTACGATACAGTATGTATTATGTATCGTGTATGATTATGTAATACATAGTACGTATTACATATGGATTATGCATAGATACAGTGTCGTACAGCCGACCTCCAGACCTCACTCATCTTGCATAACTGAAAGTTTACACCCACTGATTAGCAGCTCCTCATTTCCTCCCCTCCCTGGGCCCTGGCAACTGCCATTCTGTTCTTGGCTTCTATGAGTCTGGCTCATTTACATCTTCATGTAAGTGGGATCATGCGCTCGTCCTGTGACTGGGTTGATGCCCTGAGCATCATGCCCTCAGTGTTCACCCATGTTGTCACACGTGAAGGGGCTGCCTTCTTGCTGAAGGTGGGATAATATTCCGTTGCACATATATACCACATTTTCTTTATCCATTCATCGGTAGGTGGACATTTAGGTTGTTTCCATATTTTTGGCTATTATGGATGCCACTGCAAGTGAACACGCAAGTGTGCTGACACTTCTTCGAGATCCTGGTTTCAATTCTTTTGTATAAATACCCAGAAAGGGGATCTCTGGAGCACACAGGAGTTCTATTTTGTAATTTTTTTTGAGGGACCCCTGTACCGTTTCCCACTGTGGCCACATCATTTTGCATTCTTACCAACAGTGCACGAGGGTCCTCATTTCTCTGTATCCTTTTTTTTTTTTTTAATAATAGTCATCATCTTAATAGGTGTGAGAGGACACCTCCTTGTGGTTTTGATTTGCCTTTGCCTGTTGATTAGTGACATTACACACCTTTACATGCACTTGTTGGCCATTTGTATATTTTGTTTGGAGAAATGTCTATTCAAGTCCTTTACCCATTCTTTAGTCAGATTATTAAAAAGGCAAAGGCAACAAAGGCAAAAATTAAAAAAAAAAAAAAGACCACTGGGACTACACCAAGCTAAAAAACAACAACAACAAACAAACAAAACAAAACAACCAAAAAAAAAAAAAAAAACCCTTTTGCACAGCCAAGGGAATAATCTAGTCTAAAGGCAACATATGGAACAGGAGAAGATATCTGTGAACCATGTATCTGATAAACAGTTAATTTTCCAAAAGATACCTTCCATTTTTAGAGGGGGTATTCATCATTTCCTTTGTGGTAGCCTCTACATCAATTTTTTTCTTCCAAATTTTTAAATTGATCACTGAAAATTGAAATGCCAGAGCCTGTGAGGATCTTTATTTTTTTTTTCTTTAATTCTGTATTAGAATGTTTCTACCCTAGGTTGTTTCAAGTGGGATTTGGGGGCAGATATGAAAGAAAACATACAATATTTCAGATAGAATACATTATAACTAATTAAGAAGATGCAGATAAAAAAAAAAAAAACCCTCCAAAGAGACAAGAAAGTGAGGGAGAGCCCAGGGCAAGATTTGTTACATAAAATCCATGTGAAGAATCCCAGATGCTCACTGGTGGTTGACCACAGATTGATTTCTATACCTCCCAGCATCAAGCTGGAAGACGCAATGACAATTAATTATGAGTTACGCATCTAAGCACAGAAGCAAACACAGTGCAATGAGCATTTATTGAGCACAGACTAAATCCCAGGCCTGTGCACACATTATCTCATCCAGTCCTTACAACTAACCTGTAAGGTAGGTACTACCCTGTACATTTAAAAAAAAATCTTAATGCTTATTTATTTTTGAGAAAAAACAGAGCACGAGCAGGGGAGGGGCAGAGAGAGGGAGACACAGAATCTAAGCAGGCTCCAGGCTCTGAGCTGTCAGCACAGAGCCCGACAAAGGGCTCGAACCCACAGACCGCGAGATCATGACCTGAGCGGAAGTCTGATGCTTAACTGACTGAGCCCCCCAGGCGCCCCTACCCTCTACGTTTGAAGAGGCCCGAGAGAGAGGCGCAAGTTGATAGAGCTAAGCAGTGGTAAGGAGGAAATGGCATACCCAGGTCTAATCTCTCCAAGACCTGCCCCCTTCCCATCGTCCTGTCCCGAACGTCCCCGCCAGCAACTGCTCTGGAGAAGTACCACCTTCCCTTGCGCTGGAAAGTGAACACAAGTTCTCTGAGGCTTCTCAGAGGACTGGCCCTGCATGACATAATGAGCAATGCTGTCAAAGCAGCCTCAGAGCAAACAGAGAAACATGTTTAAAGATAATTATTTCTCACCTGATCCCTAAAGGCAAGTGGGCAGCATTGCACCAATGTAAAGTTTGGCAAGAAGGCACCCTTAATGGGGGGGCATCTGATACATGACAGGTCATTACTATTTTGTTCTTTAAACGTGCTGGGGTGAAACGCTCCAACAGAGAAACTCCTGGTCCACCGCGCAGTCACGGGGGCCCTGGTGAGCAGACTCCACGTTCTGCGTCTGGCATCCGACTAACGATGTCCTGAGAGGTCAGTTCTGCTTCAGTGGACACCTGCAGGGAGGTAATGAGCTGCAGCCTGGGCTGAAGTAATTACCCAGGTTAGAGACAGAGGCTGAGCAGGGCCCATTTCGGCCGGACACAGAGCTGCCGGGAGCAAGAGCGAGACAGGCGTTGGTGAAGGGAACGAGGGGTAATGAGATGTGTTTGGGAGGCTGTGAATTTCAATCAAGCACAGGCTTAATTAGAACTGAAACAGCTAAAACAGTAAAAAAAAAAAAATGTTCCATGTACTCCCTTAAGTGCCAGCAACGTACGTCTTGGCCTGGTGCTAGACCCCAGTGCTTTCCCATCATTTAATTACGAAATACGTACCATGCACAAGGACCTGCCTCTATGGGTACAGAGTGAGCCTTGCCCTCGGGGGAGCCCCCTTCTGGAATGCCCGGGCTCCGTCCCTCCACTGGGCAGCGGGGCAGAGAGGGAGACAATCTCAGGAAGAGAGAATGGAAATACGCTTTGCCCAGTGGACGGAGGTTTAGGCGTCTAGCTTTTGTGAGTGCCACGCACTTGACATCCATAAGCCTATACACCCCAAATCCTGGGGATGAGGGACCACAGCCTCCCCATAGTGTTGGTGGGTAACAAAGGCTGGAATCGGAATCTAGTGCACTGCGGCTGGAATGCCTGATTCATTTCACGGCATCTCACTGCTCTTGACCAATCAGAGGTCTGGGTTGGGGTCCGGCAGGTGCGTTCAACAGCCTCCCTTAGGCTGTCAGCTTCTCCTGGGCAAATCTCAAATGAGATAAAACCCCAAACCTTGTTATACGAATGGGATTGGGTGTTCACACACCAGAGGTTATTCTCCCTATTAAATCCCCAGTGAGGAGCAGAGATTAAGCCGGCAACCTGGCCGCCAAAACGTAACAGAGGATCCCGAAGTCACGTGGTAGGTTCTGTTCACACTTTAGACTCTGAAGTCTGCGCTGGAGGGATCATCTCACACTTTGCACCCAACCCAACTAAAGAAGGGGGTGAGGAGGGGCGTGGGGAAGGAGGTGGAGAGGGGCCGCTGACAGCCCCACGGGGAAGGACTCCAAAAACCCTGAAGAGCAGACCAAGCTTAAAAAGCCCGTCATTCCCAAGAGCCAGTCCTCTGAGCCTTGGACATTTCCAAACCCTCACAGTATCATCACACTTAAAGTTCCCAGAGAGGTCATATGCTGAATATTAGTAAGTCAGGGTTACCTGGGCCTAGCATTACTTATACTGAGGTTCAATATTAGTTAAATAGGATCGGTACGGGGAAAAATCCTGATGATTTTTCCTGGAATTCCCCCTCCCTCCCCACCGCTACTCAGTGACATTCTGGGAGATATCTGATGCTACCTCCAGGAAGATGGCCATGCATTAACAGAATTGATTCTATCCCTTTGGGCATTTCTGTTGCCCCAATTAATTGCTTTAAAATATCTGTATTATTTCCATGCACCCTTCAGACAGGTGCTTGGGCCCATCAGTATGGAAAACACTGACTCATTAGACATCCTCAGAGCAGACAGCTGAAAGTAAGAGTGGGTGCTGTGAACTTTGGGGGCAAAGGAGAGCTCACCTGGCAGGACCCTTTTGTTGTACGGGTTCTCATGGTGACGACAGCTGAGGCTGAGAGGAGACTGGGTGATATCAGTAAGAGATGCCACTTGGAGAGAGATTATTGTCTGCTAAGCATGGTGCATTCACCTTTATTTTTTTTAATGTTTGTTTATTTTTGAGAGTTGCATGAGTGGAGGAGGGGCAGAGACATGGAGACAGAAACCCAAGTAGGGGCCACACTGTCAGTGCAGAGCCTGACGTGGGGCTCGATCCCATGAACCGTGAGATCATGACCTGAGCCGAAATCAAGAGTAGGACGCTCAACCAACTGAGCCACCCAGAGGCCCTGTCCATTCACCTTTAATCCTCAGAAAGACCCCATGGTCTACTTTTTACAGATGAGGAAACCGAGGCACAGGAAGTCAGGTGACGTGTACAAAGTCTTGCATCTAGAGGAGGACACAAGCTGGGATGCGATGCCAAGTGGTCTGGCTCCAGAGTGGACACTGACCCATCACTATGTGCTGCCTGGAGAAGGGGGTGAAGCAGGCAGAGGTTGCCGTGTGAATGTGCCTCGTTGTTTCTGACTCCCACCGCGGGAGAGACACGCAGGGACCCTGTCCCCTCCTCCGGAGCCAGCACCGTCTCTCCTAGTTATCTTGCAACCACAAAGGGGCTGCCATTGCCCAGAGGAAGGTGCCAAGCACACCCACCATCTCGAGTGAGAAAGAAAATCCAGATTCTCAATTCCTCAACTGTGTTGAAGACAGGAAATGACCAAGGTAAAAACCAGTGGGTCACCCAGGAGGACAGCTGAGGGGTGAAGAAAGAAGAAAGGACAGGCGTTTGAGCTCTATGACACACACGGGCAGACATTCCACAAGTAAGTAGACGGAGGGGATCGCATGCCTCGTCTCCTTCCGCGACACAGAGTCTCATTAGCCAAGATCTGCTCAAAGACAACGCCGTACCCACGACCCAGCTGCTCAGCATCTAGATGTTTACCCAGAAGAAATCAAAGCTTATGTCCAAACAAAGGCTTGTACGTGAACGTCCACAGCAGCTTGATATGGAGCAGCCCAAGCCAGCAACCCAAACGTCTACCAACAGGTGAAGGGGTGAACACATCACGCTGTATCTGTTTTCTGTACGACGGGACGTGTTGGAGTAGAAGGAGCAAAGTGCTGACACTTGGCAGCAACCTGGATGAATCCCAAAAATAATTACATCAAGTGAAAGAAGCCAGACCCCAAAGAGCCTGTGCTGTATGGCCCTACTGATCGAAAATCCCAGAAGACGCAAACTAGCCTCTAAAGGCAGAAAGCAGGGACGCCGGGGTGGTTCAGTCTGTTGAGCGTCCGACTCATGACTCGGGTCATGATCTCATGGTTTGTAGGATTGAGCCCCACCGTGGGCTCTGGGTGCCAACAGTGTGAAGCCTGCTTGAGAGTCTCTCTCTCTCCCTCTCTCTCTGCCCCTCCCCTACCTCAAAATAAATAAAATAAACATTTAAAGGCCAAAGCAGACCGGTGTCTTCCTGGGGGCCGGAGGGAGGGGAGGTGGGGGGGGCTGTAAAGGGACAGGAGGGAACATTTAGGGGGATTCCTACTCCTACTATGTAGATTGTGGCCATGGTTTTCCAGATGTATTCACTTGTCACAACTTTTCAAGTTGCACACTTGAAACAGTGCTTCATCTTACATCTGTGACATCTCAATAAAAAGACAAGAGAGCGCAATGGGCCAACTAGTGGAGGCAGCTGCTTGCGTAAGACAAGGGGCAGGAAACCCAGCGGTGCAGTGCGGAGCTCAGAGGAAAGAGAACAAATAGAAAAAGTCACAGAACAAAGCTAGAAGACCAGGCAGGACGAGCTGAACTGAGCCCGTGGCCGTGGGGAACCAGGCAAGGAGGCAGAAACCGAGGTACGGGTGTGGGCTGTGGGCAGATCAGGAGTATGCCTGCAGCATCTAAAGTTTCCATGAAACTCTTCATAGGCAGTGGGCGCCCAGCCAGGGGGCCAGAAGGTCTGGCCACTGGGACAAAAAGCTTCCTCAAAGGGCTTTGTTTTTCCTTTTCAAAGCAGACCTGCCATGTCCTTGAAGTGGGCAGGCGCTGACCACCCAAGGTCACCTGAGAAGGCGGAATACCCACGCTATGCTGATAATGCAACCACATGCCTTTCTTGCAGGTACTCCCACGGCTTTCAGAGGACCTTGCATTCAGAGACCTTTCCAGAACCTCCTGCTCCTCCCTGCCTCGTGGGCTATTTAATGAATGCTGCTTTCTTCCCAGGGTAAAGTTGGCTTCACAAAGCAATGGGGGGACGGCCACCTACTCACCAGGAGCGCAGGAGACCCAGGGAGCTGGCTGAGGGTGTTCAATACCCCTGGGTGACTTCCCGCCCCCCCCTCCCCACCCCCCAGCCCTGCTGTCTCTCCACACAAAGAAACTCTCCAGGCAGCTTTCGGTCAAAAGCCACAGTTTCAAGAATGGGTCTCAGGAAACAAAAGCAAACAGATCTGACATAGGTGGGATGGACCTGGAACTCTCACTCAGTCATCACCAGGGGATGGCGGGACTGGGTTGCTGACCTGCGCTCGCTCCAAAAATGCAAATTATTTGTCTGTTGCCCACCCCCCAAAAGAGTTTGCGTTTCTCTCCTGGGTTCTTAGAGGAAGAAAAGATTTTTCTGCACAAGCTAGCCAACGACCGGCAAGTGCAAGGCAAGGAATTACGGAATGCCCTGGAACACTGGTGGACCCTCCCTTCTGGAGATGGGAGGGGCAGGACGGAGTCGCAGGGTGAGGGGCGGCCAGGCCCCAAGTCATCAAGGGGCTGGTGTGCTCACCTTCATCCTAAAAGCTTGGGAGTGATGTTTTTGGTTTTGTGATTTGGAAGGTGCATGATGGCGGACTTGTGTAAAATAAAGCCCGTCAAGAGACAGGAAGACCATAAAACTCCAGAGTATGGTCGAAGGTCAGAGGGATAACTAGGAATACAGAAAGGGCCAGCCTGAGGACGGGACTATGGTGGCTGGCTCAGAGGCCACCCCTCCAACCAGCCAACCTTCACGGCTCTTCTCGGTGCCTGCAAAGTCTATTACTTTCTAGGTCTCCCTTGTGACCTCCAGAGGTCCTAGCTCCTTGGGTATTCTGCTGCTGACAGTGACCTCTTCCTGATTAGCCTAAACCAGGACCTCCTGCAACGTTTCTCTGGCTGGACTCCAAGCAGTTCACCTCTCTGACATCATGCTGTGGCCTAGGTCCTCTTAACATGAATACAAGCACACTAGCCTTTTGGTTCCTTAAAGTGCCACACTCATTTCTGCCTCAGGGCCTTTGCATGTGCTGTCCAAACTACCCATCTCTGCGAGAATGAACTTCCACCTCACTCTGCTTCTGCAAATGTTGCCTTATCCTTAGAGCTCAACATTTATCTTTAAAGCAGACTTTTCCTGTTAACCCCTGCCACTTCCCCACCCTTCACCCCAGCTAAATTAGACTCTCCCTTTGTTTTTCCTAAGAGTGCTATTCACAATCTGAAATGATAGAACCCATTCTATGTTTAACCACAGTGCTGTGTGCTACACTTTACAGGGCAGGGAGTATATCTGTTTTGTTCAACCCTGTATCCCTAGCATTTATTCTGACGCTGGGCACAGAGCTGATTGCCTGACAAACGTCTGAACATTCAGGCCCATCTTGCAGCCTTGAGTCTTCTCCTCCTTTTTCTGATGCACCATCAGTTATAGGAAGTATCCTCAAGTGGTTTCTATATATTAGAACATCCCTGAGAAAGAAACCCTATTTGGTGGACCTTTGGCATCCCTAAGACCTGGGTTCAAATCCCAGCTCTACCTCTGAGTGACTGGGAACATTACCTAATCTCTGAGACTCACGATTCTCCTGAGGGGGAAAAAAAAAGGTAGATCTTGACTTTATTCACATGGTTTCTCCAGAGTTCAAATAAAAATATACATCCGCCCCTACGGCAATGCACAACGTCCGCTAAGCACTTGGGAAACACAGGTCCCCTTTGTCAGTACAAGCCGTACAAGGACAGGAATGGCTTCTATTTATTAAATTAAACATCTGTGATATTGACAAGAACTTGAAGCTTTTTTTTTCTGAAAATACAAGAATATTTGAATTCACTTCCACCTTAAAAATTGAAAGCATTAAAGGGTCTGTTGAGGTTTGCCTCCTTCTGTTTTTATCTTGCTGCCCTTCCCCTGTTGTGTTTCTTAAATCCCACATAGGAGTGAAATCATATGGTATTTTTCTCTCTCTGACTTATTTTGCTTAGCATAATACCCTCCAGTTCCATCCACGATGTTGCAAATGGCAGGATTTCATTCTTTTGGATTGCCGAGTAATACTCCACTGTGTGTGTGTGTGTGTGTGTGTGTGTGTGTGTGTACCACATCTTCTTTATCCATTCATCCATTGATGGGCATTTGGGTTCTTTCCATACTTTGGCTATTGTTTTGGTTTTTTTTAAATTTTTTTTTAACGTTTATGTATTTTTGAGACAGAGACAGAGCATGAACAGGGGAGAGGCAGAGAGAGAGACACACACAGAATCTGAAACAGGCTCCAGGCTCTGAGCTGTCAGCACAGAGCCCGACGCAGGGCTCGAACTCATGGACCGCGAGATCATGACCTGAGCTGAAGTCGGACGCTTAACCGACTGAGCCACCCAGGCACCCCAATACTTTGGCTATTGTTAACAGTGCTGCTATAAACATTGGGGTGCATGTGCCCCTTTGAATCAGCATTTTTGTATCCTTTGGATAAATACCTAGGAGAGCAATTGCAGAGAACAAACAGGGTTGGGGGAGGAGAGGCGGGTGGGGGATGGGCGTCAAGGAGGGCACTTTTCGAGATGAGCACCGGGTGTCCTGTGTAAGAGATGAATCACTGAGTTCTACTCCTAAAACCAAGACTACACTGTATGTTAATTAACTTGAATTTAAATTAAAAAAACCAAAAAAAACCCCAAAAAAAGCAGTTTTCTCATTCCCACAAAAAGCACGTTAGCCACATACAGAAGCTTAGGTCCCTTCAACTGTTTATAAAACACGTGTCTGTGTCACACGTCTACATTCACGTGAAGCATACACGTTTATAGAATTGTATATATTTGTAACTTCAACATCTGGCTTTGAAATCTGACTCTGCCCGCTCACCAGCTCAGGGACCTCGGGACTCAGCCTCTCCTCAAATGTACCATGTAGATGATTACTGACCTCACAGCGGTCACTTTTTGTATCAAGCACTGAAGCGTGTCCCACACGCAGCAAAGGTCTATACGGATTGCAGTGACGACCACTAATGTACTTTGGGACAGCGCCTGGTGTGCAGTCAACAGACTCATGTGAGCCGTGATCAATCCGCTTTTGCTCAAGTCTGTTGGAGGGGACCCGGGAGGAGCGAGAAATGGCAGGGTGAGGGGTCTCCGGGCAGCTGGGGGCAATGCTGCCGGCTGGTTCACCAAACTGTGATGGCTCAGCCACGCAGGTGCTGAGGCGGTGCTGTTGCTTTAAGGGAGGATGTCCGGTATGCTTTTCCTCTAAAACCCACAAACGGGAGAATGCCAGGGCTTGGGAGAAACCCAGGACTCACACGCACGTTTCACTTGACATGTTCTAACCTCACAAGTGTGAGCCCACATCTCCTCTGGGGTGCCCTTGCACGGATATGTCAAGACCGTCTAGGGGCGCCCGGGTGGCTCAGTCCGTTAAGCGTCTGACTCTTGGTTTCGGCTCAGGTTATGAGTTCATGGTTCATGAGTTCGAGCCTCACACTGGGCTCTGTACTGACAGGGCGGAGCCTGCTTGGGATTCTCTCCCTCTCTCTCTGCCCCTTCCCCTGCTCTCCGTCAAAATAAATACATAAACTTTACATACGATTAAATATAATTTAAGTAAACTATGTATATGTATATATATATACATATATATATATGCACACACACATATATATATAATAAAGACTGTCTAATCAGCAGTGTTTTTTTTTTTTTTTTAAAGCATCTGGAAATATTTAAGGCTTTTAAGCTAGAGCAGAGATGGGAGTGAAGCATAGAAAAGAACTCTTATTTTCCCTCTGAGATCTTAGAGCAGAGCCTCCTCCTGAGAAATAAAATGGGAACAATTTGGTGGCCAGTGTCAGGGGCAGGGCACCTCCATCTGGTTGAAATTGTTTTCTAGCTTGTAACTAGTAAATTAGCACATGCTTAGACTGCCCGGGAGGTAATTCTCTTTAATGGCTGGTTTCCTTCAGCATCTCAGAGAGGATCGTCCAAGAGAAAAATCAGAAGTGCCAAAAGAACACTGCTGTTTGCTCAGTTCTGACTTCTCAGGCTGGAGAGGCTGTGCGGCGAGAAAGAGCCTGGGCCACGGGAGCTAGTTTTCATTCTGGCAGGGAGGAAGCCGCAGTCTAAGAGGCCACCAGGCCACAGGGCAGATAAGGCAGCCAGAGCCAGTCAGAGCCAGAATTTGAACCCAGGACACTGTGGTCTCTGGGTCCAGGGCTATTTTCTTGAGGTTACAAATAAAGGAGTCTTTATTTACTGACTCTCCCTGTGCCAGGGAATCACCATCCAACAGCACTGTATTTATCGTGGTGCACACGTTACCTGGCCCATGAGCCGTGAAGGCTGAGTCAGCTCACGGTGGACTCTGGGAAAGCTTTCCTTCCACAGAGAAGAGGCACAGGAGACATTCACAATCTCTTTTTTGACCCTGGGTAGCACTGCTTGTGTGTGATGCCTGGAACTGTTGCAGCCATCTTGAGGCTGTGAGGTAAGAGTACATCCTGTCTGCTGATGGCGTATCAGAGAGAGGGAGAGAATGTGAGCCCTTGTCATTGTGTTTCTTGACTTTTCGATCCTGGAACCATCCAGAAGACCCCATGCCCTTGGATGATGGAACACGGACTAGACTTCCCCTGTGTGACTGCCAGTAGGATAACTTTGAGAGAAAAATTACAGAAGTGACACATGCATTGTAATGTCTCCACAGTCACACAGGGGAGGTCTGGCCCATATTCCACAAGGACAGTGCCACCCAGGGGTGGAAACCAGTATCCTTCTGTGTGTCCTTTTTTCCCAGAATATCCCCAGCTGACTTAGCCTCCTGGCTTATTGGCCGGGTTTAATGCACATGCCCGGATTACAGCATGAATCACCAGACAAAAAAGAATGGAGTCTCCATGACTATCTCAGGTCAGTGCTTCTCAGTCCTGGCTTCCCAATAGTACCACACTGATGCCTGGACTTCACCACAAGTGGGTTCTCCCTGAGGACACAGTTCTCTCTCCTTGCCTCATATCATGGGGTCTCACTTCTGGACCCCCCCCCCTTATTTTGGAGGGCCAGAGAATTCCTCACATTAGGGACCTGACTGTGTGTTACCCAGAATGGCACATACAGTCACTTGTCCCTCAACAACTCCCCACTGAGCATCTGGAATGGGGCAGAAAGTGCTCAGATCAACGCAGATGCTATTTTCATAAGACAGAGGGGCCCATGAGCTCAAGGAACTTTATATTTCAGTGAAGGGAGACGAGAGAATCAAGAGATGCCCATGATAATTTCAGATGGCGATAAATGCCGTGAGCAAAATAAAACAGAAGCATGTCATGGATAGAGACTGGAGCTGGAGTGCCAATTTATACAGTCAAGGAAGGTTACTTGGAGACAGGGACACCAGAACGACCAGGGGGCAAGATATCATTCTTGGAAAAGGGGGAACAGCATTCCTGATGAAGCACGAGCCCAACGTGTCTGGGGGATGCACATGAGGCCCCAGGGCCAGGAATGAATGAGTGATGGGAGCACGGCAGGCGATGAAGTCAGAGACAGGCAGGAGCCTAGTCCCTGAGAAGTTATAGTGGGCTGAGTGGTGGCCCCCCAAAATATATGCCCAGCCAGAACCTGTGAATGCGACCTTATCTGAAACAAGGATCTTTTCAGATATAATTAGTTAACAATCTTGAAGTGATATTATCCTGGATTAAGGTGGGTCTTAAATCCAGTGAAAATACCCTTATGAGAGAAAACAAGAGGAGAAGACACACAGATGAGGGGCGCCTGGCTGGCTCAGTTGGAAGAACATGTGACTTCTTTTCTTTAATGTTTATTTACTTATGAGAGAGAGAGAGAGAGAGCGCGCGAGAGCGAGAGCAGGGGAGGAACAGAGAGAGAGGGAGACACAGAATCCGACGCAGGTTCCAGGCTCCGACCTGTCAGGCTCGAACCCACAAACTGTGAAATCATGACCTAAGCCCAAGTCAGACGCTTAACTCACTGAGCCACCCAGGCACCCCAAGAGCGTGTGACTCTTGATCTCTGGTTGTGAGTTTGAGCCCCATGTTGGGTGTAGAGATTACCTTAAAAAAAAAAAAAAGAGATACACACATGAAAGGGGGATATGAAGACTCAGGAGGAAATTACAGGGATGCGTCTAGAAGCCAAGGAATGCCAAGGACTGGCGACAGCCACCAGGAGCCAGGAAAAGACTGTCCCTCAGAGTCTCCAGAAGGAATCAGCCCTGTAGACACCTCGACTTTGGACTCCTGGCTTCCAGGGCTGTGTGTCACGTTCCATCACCGAACACGCGGTACTTTGTCACGGCAGCCACAGGAAACTGATGCAGAAGAAGTCACGGCTCACGGGTGACCGGAGAGCCCGCCATTGTGCTGCTCTGAACTCGTGCTACATGCTGGCACCCTATCCGGCTCCTGACGGGCCAGGCCAGACTCCCCCGAGCCTGTCCCCTCCCTGGAGACATCTGCCTCTCCGTTCCGCACATCCTAGGAACGTTCAAGAGACCATCATCGCTTGAATGCCCGCGCCTGGAAAGACGACATCTGTGCGTGTTTGGAAATTCAGCCCGACTGTGGAGTGCGCCTTGGCAGCCATTCTCACGCTAGGCTGAAATTATCTTTCTGGTATCATCGAAATCCAACAGCAGCATTAATTGTGCTGGGTCCAGCTCTAATGGCTTCAAATGATTATTAGCGGCTGCTCATTATCTCTTTTGGAAATCCTAAATACACACTTATTTTTTAAGACGTTGGCTCGTGGGGACGGGGAAAGGACAAAGACGTGCGTTCTCAGGGCTGATGTGAATCGGGGTGTCGTCAGGAAGACTGACATTTGGGGCCCGGGGGATGCCAACTGGAAGGACTGAAGGCTGGGATATCAAGCCTCAGCTTTCGGACGCGATGCCCAAAGTAAGACGCAGGGAACGAGGAGGGAACGGTTTCCTTGTGTTCTCTGAACCATCCAGCTTTCTTTTGGGGTGGCGTATCCCCCATTTGTCACTTGCCCATCATCTCCTACCTTAAAGTGTTTGAGCAAACTTGGGCCTCTGACTTTGTCTCAGGTCATGGTCTCATTGTCTGTGGGTTCGAGCCCTGCACAGGCTCTGTGCTGTCAGCTCAGAGCCTGGACCCTGCTTCAGGTTCTGTGTCTCCCTCTCTTTCTACCCTTCCCCTGCTCACACTCTCTTTCTCTCAAAAATAGATAAATATTTAAAGAAAAAAAATGTTTGCACAAACTGGTCTCCCACATGCACCTACAGTCAGCTGCGTGGATGGCAGGGGCTGGCCTAGAAGTCTAGAACAACCTCACTCATGTGCCGGGTGGTTGGTGGGCTCGTGGCTGGGGTGGTCAGTGACTGGGTCACGTCACCTGCCATTTAGCAAGCTAGCGGGGCACCTGAGTGAGTTTCCCAGCAGAAGCGTGGAAACATCCGAGGCCTCTTGAGACCTCAGTGGCGAACTGGTACTCACTGTTAACCTCTGTGGCACACTATTTGCTAAAGCAAATCCTGAGGCCGGCCACACCCAAGGGGTGGAGAGAGGGACGCTGCTTCTTGAAGCCAGAAATGGCAAAGTCACGTGGCCACGTTATGGGGGCAGCGAGGGGTAAAGACTTGGGACAATTTTGGAATCAATCCAGCACACACACACATCACAGATAAGGAAGGCGAGGCTCAGGGAGACCCAAGGCTCCAGATTTCCGACCCGGGCAGTCTGCACCCAGAGCTCAAGCCTGGAATGTGATGTCACCCAATGAGCATTACCGCGCTTCCCCTATTACCCGCCCCCGTGGATGGGATCCTCTTTGCCCGACTGGTAGAAAGCACGGAAAGAAAGCCACTAATTTATCTGCCCTGTATCACTCGGAGTCTGCAAGAGGCTTCAGTCTCGGGGAGGAGGGAGAGAATGGCTTTTGGACTTTAAAGAAAGGGATCAAAATCAATCTAGAGGGCAGAAACAGACACTGTGGTTTCTGCTTGTCCAGACTCAAGTCCTGCACCAACTTCCAAGACCCCGACTTTCCTTTGGGAAGAACCCCTAGCACGCATTCCATCTCTTGTCCACACCCAGGGATTTAAAATGCCGATCAGAGCCACTGAGAGTCAGCCCTGGGACTCTGGACGTCTTGGGGACCAGAAGGTCCCTTTCAGGTGCTGAATGGCTACAGTAAGAGGCTACAATTCTTGGTGGCATCTTAGCACCTCATAGGCAGAGCACATTTTCCAATGGGGCAGACACAGAGGAAAGCAAGGATAAGAGACGGAGGGAGATAATACCTGAGCAGCTGGATCCATCCATGCCTGAAGCTGCATGTTACTGAGTTAGTTATATCAGCCAATACAGTTCTCTCTCTCCCTGTCTCCCCCTCTATCAGTTTTTCTTTTTTTCTCTCTCTCAGCTTATGCAAGTTTAAGTTGTTTTTCCGTCCCCTGAAGCCAGCAACCCTACCCAACACAGAAATTCAGCCATAACAGTCAGTCTGTTCCTAATGACTCTTAGACAAAACTCCTTCTTTCTTGCCCAAATAAAATGGTCTTGCAGATCAACGAAGGCAAAGAGTCTGTGCTGACTGTGAGGGGCACAACATAAGGAAGCTGCAACCTGCAATGAGCTGTGTCTGTCCAGCTGAAAGCACTTCTCGCACACACACACCCACCTGCACACGCTCATCATACGCATACACTCTTTCCCTTGGAAATTGGGGTAAGATCAACTGGAACTCGCAGTTTCATGTCTCACGGAAGTCTGGGGCCTTTTCTGGGTTTGCCATCAATTATTTAGGAGGGAAGGGTGGGTAGGGTCTTGAGGTCACCTCTGACTTCAGGATCCTGATTCTCTCCAGCCTCCTCAGCTCCAGCCTTCATTGAACAGTGTGAGATTCACGCCCTCCCAAAGTACACACACACACACACACACACACACACACACAGAGAACCTGTCAATGTCATCGGTTAAACAAATAAAGACAACTGCATAAACAGCTTTAAATTGAGTCACACGGATCCCTTTACCTTAGTCCACCTCTCCCTAGAGAGCCCCTGCCAGCCTAGAGCCTCACACCGTCCTGGGGACTCCCCTCCTTTTCTTCTCTTTCCCCCTTCATCTCCCGAGATATTATACCTCCCTCATTCTTCCACACAAGGAGAGCCTCCCTCCCTCCCCAAACCACACCAATATCCCCAAAGCTCATCTTCTACACCAAATAGCTCTCTGATGTATGATTTCAGACACTAAAAGAAATTCATGGCCAGATATGAAGATAATATTTTCCCTTTATATCTTTGTGGAGAAATATCAGATAGGAAATGCCCCAACATATTACAAGTGGGTGGTTAGGTTACAAGTGGATTTTATTTTCTTCTTTAAATTTTTTAAATGCTTATTTATTCTTTTTGAGAGAGAGAAAGACAGGGCATGAGCAGGGAAGGGACGGAGAGAGAGGGAGACACAGAACTGGAAGCAGGCGCCAGGCTCTGAGCTGTTGGGACCTTAGCCGAAGTCGGATGCTTAGCTGACTGAGCCACCCAGGCACCCCTATTTTCTTCATTAACAAACTGTATTTCTAACTACTTTCAGTGGGTGATGAATTACATTGTTGTATAAGTGTTCCAGAAAAGAAAACAAGGAAGAATAAAACTTTATTTGTAGCCCACACAATGTTATTAACTGGTTATTCTTAGACGCATAGAGTGTGGACTTCTCTGACAATACGTGGGCTCAGGGAGTAACATCGGAGACATCTGATTCGAGCTTTACTTTCTAGAATGACTTCAAGGGCACCTTTTCCTGCGAAACACCGATACAGCTCAGAGAGGTTAAACAATTTCTCCAAGGTCACACAACCAGAAAGAAACAGAGCCAACATTCAGACTCACAGGTCTGACTCTGGAGATGATGGTCTTTTAACTGTTGCACATCTCTACCTGGAGAGCCTGAAACCGGAGATTCAAGGACCCCAGCTGGTGGGGAGGAGCATATCCGAAGAAGCTGGGAGAATCTGTGGTTTCTCACAGGGCTCTCTGACATCAATGGCGAGTGTCCAGGCACACGAACGTGCTGCTGGAGGTTGGACAACCTTCATGCCTCACCCCCAGGCAGCAAGCATATCTGAGAAGATATGCCCAGCTCTCCTGATCACCGCCAGGGGCATTTTAGCTATGTGAAACAGTGCTGGGAAAGAGCCCTAGAACAATTGTTCCTATAAAACGCTGTGCTTGAAACATGGTCTTTTAAAAATGAATGTGATCAGGCCCGATTTGGCTATAGTCATTTGAGATACTGACTCATCACTCTTTTATTAGAACCAGAAGATGGTCACCATGGTTTTCTGCTTGGGAGTTGATGATCAACCTCCCCACCCAACACACACACCATTCCGGAGCAAGAAATATGTAAGCTATGGATAATGTGTGTCCACCCATGTGCACACTTGTGATTCTGTGTCTGGTCCAAGGGGCAGGGAAACAGACCCCACCTTGGGAAGGCAGGGTCTCTTTCCCCAATTCTCCCTCCAAGTTTGGGGCTCCATTTTATCTAGAAGGCAATAAAATAAGCATCAAAGCCCAAAGTGATAAGGCCTTGATAGTAACCAGGCAAAAGACAGTAGTGCTGTATAGGGCAGTGGCTATGCACTTGACTCAGACTGTGGGGCTCCTTTGAGTATTCCATTTCTCAAACATTTATTATACACCTACTCTGCACCAGGCACTGTTTTAGGGGCTGGGTCTACACCAGTCACTAAGACAGGCTTTCATGATGTGCCAGGCCACGTTCAGGGAGAGAATCAACTTATAAGCAAGAACCTAGCAGATAGTCGTGAGTGACAAGGGACAGAAAATCAGGGTGGGGTCACGGAGGGGCTGGGGGCTGCTTTCACTGCGGCAGGGGACGGGTCAGGGAAGATTCCTCTGTGGAAGTGACGTTCAAGACAGAACCCGAGGGAAGAGGATCAACCAGCGTGGGAATTTCGGGGAGATGAATGCCATTTACCAGTTGTGACCTTGGGAAATCTCCTAAGCCCCGTAGGGCTCAGTGTGCTCATTTATGAAATGGGGGCAATAAAGACTGAATGCTGTGACTCATCTGCAGCCTCAGAATCGAGTGAAGCTGAACCACAGGAAATTAATGACGCAGGGCGCCTGGGTGGCCCGGTCGGTTAAGCGTCCGACTTCGGCTCAGGTCATGATCTCACGGTCCGTGAGTTTGAGCCCCGCGTCGGACTCTGTGCTGACAGCTCAGAGCCTGGAGCCTGTTTCAGATTCTGTGTCTCCCTCTTTCTCTGCTCCTCCCCTGTTCATGCTCTGTCTCTCTCTGTCTCAAAAATAAATAAACGTTAAAAAAAACATTAAAAAAAAATTAACGACACTTGTTTCTGGCCTACGCGACGGCAGGTTATATAGTCCAGCTATATCTCTGTTTAATTAATGACAGCTATTAGTATTCATGATTACTGTGTATTGAGCACTGGCTATGTGCCAGGCACAGTCTTGTTTACTTTTTCTTAACATGGCTTCTAATCTCTACAATTTAACAAAGTACACATCATGAGCTGTGTTTTCTAGCACAGGGAATGGAGAGTCAAAAGGTGAGTAATATGCCCAGGGCCACAGGGCCAGTAACGGGGACTGTCTGCCCCCAAACTGATGGTGTTTCACCACCACACCCCCAGTGCCCATGGGGGTCCCAGCACAGCGGCCCCTGCCCACAAGGGGCCCGTGTGAGATTTGTTGAACAAATGGAAGCTGGTGCTTCCTCCCTACATCCACGATGACCAAGAATGCCTTTAATAACCCTGAATGGTCAACTCATCTTCGACAGAGCAGGAAAGAATAGCCAACGGAAAAAAAAAGACAGTCTCTTCCAATGGTGTTGGGGAAACTGGATGGCGACATGCAGAAGAATGAAACTGGGCCACTTCCTTACACCACACACAAAAAAGAAATTCAAAACGGATGAAAGACCTAAATGTGAGCCAGGAAACCATAAAAATCCTAGAGAAGAAAACAGGCAGCAACCTCTTCGACCTCATCCAGACCAACTTCGTAAGAACATAACTACTGGGATCTCATCAAGGTAAAAACTTCTGCACGGTGAAGGAAACAATCAACAAAACTAAAAGGCAACCAACAGAATGGGAGAAGATATTTGCAAATGACCTATCAGTTAGCATCCAAAATCTATAAAGAACTTTTCAAACTCAACACCCCAAAAAACAAACAACCTATTAAGAAATGGGCAGAAAACATGAATAGACAGACATTTTTTCAAAGAAGACTAACAGACACATCAAAAGATACCCAACATCACTCATCATCAGGGAAATAGAAGTCAAAACCACAAGGAGATACCACCTCACACCTGTCAGAGTGGTTAAAATCAACAACACAGGAAACAAGAGTCGTTGGCGAGGATGAGGAGAAAGGAGAACCCTCTTCCACTACTGGTGGGAGTGCAAAGAGGTACAGCCACTCTAGAAAACAGTAGGGAGGTTCCTCAAAAAGTTAAAAATAGAACTACCCTACGACCCAGCAATTAAATACCAGGTATTCAGCCAAAGAAAACAAGAATACTGATTTGGACAGTACATGCACCTCGATGTTCATAGCAACCCTATCAACAACAGCCAAACTATGGTGAGAGCCCAAATGTCCACTGACTGATGAATGGATAAAGATGTGGTGTGTGTATGTGTGTGTATATATATATATGTATAAATATATATAGTGGGATATTACTGTATATATACATATAGCGGGATATTACTCAGCCATCGAAAAGAATGAAATCGTGACATTTGCAGTGATGTGGATGGAGCTAGAATGTATTAGGCTAAGCGAAATAAGTCCATCGGACAAAGACAAATAACCATATGGTTTCACTCATATGCGGAATTTAAGAAACAAAGCAGATGAACATACGGGAAGGGGGGGGGTAGAGGCGAGAGGGAAACAAACCACAGAGACCCTTAACGACAGAAAACGAACTGTGGATTGATGGAGAGGGGTGGGTGAGGGGATGCACTAGGCAGGTGATGGGCATTAAGGAGGGCACTTGTCATGATGAACACTGGGTGTTATACGTAAGTGATTAATCACCGAATGCCAATAACCAATAACCAATATTGCACTGCATGTTAACTAAAATTTAAAAACCAATAACCAATATTGCACTGCATGTTAACTAAAATTTAAAAACAAAGCTCAAGACTTCCCCAGACATCATTTCCAAAGTGTCATTTTAAAAACGCTCAGGAATTTCCTGCAAGTGTTGTGTCACATCTGGGCTGGGCTGGTATTTGTCACTAATCCCAGCTAGAAACCCCTAAATGAACCCTAACCCTGAATGCACATGGAAACCATCTGGGAGGCTTTAAACGGGATGCCCGGGTCCCAACCCTGGGGATTCAGATTTGATGGGGCCAAGACAGGTAGTTTTTAAAGGCCCCCGCCCCCAAGAAGGTATCATGATGTGGCTAACTTTGAAAAACAGTGTCTTAGATACAAAATGACCAAGAAGCATCCGGCTAGGCCAGCAGGGGATCAAGGCACTGGGCCACGTGGGAGGTGGTTAGACCATTTAATAAATAGGACATTTATCTACAACAGCCAAATTGTGGAAATGGCCCAACTGTCCACTGACTGATGAATGGATAAAGAAGGTGTGGTACATATATGACAATGGAATATTACTCGGCCGTCACAAAGAACGAAATCTTGCCATTTGCAATGACATGGAGGGAGCTGGAGGGCATAATGCTAAGTGAAATAACTTAGAGAAAGACAAACACCATATGATTTCACTCCGGTGTGGAATTTAAGAAACAAATGAGCCAAGGAAAAAAAGAGAGACAAACCAAGAAGCAGACTCTTGACTATAGAGTACACACTGCGGGTCACCAGAGGGAAGTTAGGTGGTGGGGTGAGTAAAACAGGTGATGGGGATGAAGAAGGGGTGACGTACATATTGAATCATGATATCGTGCACCTGAAACTAATATTACGCTGTATGTGAACTACCTGGTGTTTAAATAAAAACTTTGAAAAAAACCAGGACTTTTACTGCCAAGCTAAAGCAGCTTGGGACTCGTACTCCAGAATACCACTCCTTAGTTTCTTCTCTGCACTCTGCCCTAAGAGAAAGCTGGAGAAGGAGAGAACAGTATATCCCCTGAAACATGTGGATCTCAGCTCTGCTTCTTACCTGCTGTGTGACCATGAACAAGTTCCTAAGCCTCTCAGACTTCAACTTTCTTATGAGTGTAATATGAACAGTGAAGCATGCCCCATGAAGATACTAGTCTCTCTATAAACATACATACATGTATATGAACATGTAGATGCATGTTATAGTTAGCACAGTAATATATGCATATCTCTCACATATGTATTATAACTATTTTTGTAAACACGAACTATATTTATATGTTATAAACATAACGGATATTACCGTATATATTTAGCCATGTGCCTGCCTGACACCTAGAAAGAACTCAAATAATGACAGGTATTATTTTGAAAAGACACAGCGGGGGTTCCGAGGTAGCCACCCCCCAGCTGCTGCAGTGGGCACTTCTGTGTGATATGACATAGACCATTCTCACTGCCATCATGGAGCTGGCTTTCACGTCCATTTTACGAATCAGGAAACCGAGGCTCAGACTGGTTCCCTGGCCGTTAAGATCACACATTTCCCAACAGTAAAGCTGGAAATTGGATGAGGCATGACTTTTTACTCCACCACTGAGCCTTTCAAAGATTCAGGTTAAAATACAAAAAAAACTGGAATTACTCCAAGCCTGACCAGGGTTGGGTAACTGTTCAACCTGATCCCCTTCTCTGGCAGGGCTGTGACTCCGGATCAAGGGCATTTTCATTGCCTTGATGGCCCCCATTTCTGATGCAGGAAGGTGAGGTTCATGCTTTTTGAGGTTCCAACAATGAAAGATAAAGCTGGAGGATGTCCCTCATTAAAACTCTTCTCTCCTGTGCGTACTCCAGGACATCTGAGCTGTTAGGAATTCATTTAGATACAGAGCTAAGTCCAGGGGAGACAAAGAGGAAACGCACACAATTAGGGGAAATCTCTGAGATTCATGTGGCTCAGAATCACCTGTGAGGGCCTTCCATACGCTTTTTAATTCTGCATTCAGTGAGGTCTTAGTAATTCTGGCTCAGTATATATAGACGGGGCCCACAAGTCTGGGGTGTTTTTTGTGTGTGTGTTTTTGAGAGAGACAGAGTGTGAGTGGGGGAGAGGCAGAGAGTGAGGGAGACACAGAATCTGAAGCAGGCTCCAGGCTCCGAGCTGTCAGCACAGAGCCTGACTCGGGGCTCGAACCTATGAACTGCAAGATCACGACCTGAGCCAAAGTCGGTGGCCGACCAAATGAGCCCCCCAGGAGCCCCCCATAAGTCTATTTTAAAGGGGCATCCTGGGTCTGCTGCCTGTGTTAACAAACGCTGCATGAAAAAAAAACAGCAGACCTCCTTCTAAATGGTGTGCACCTTGCACTGTTTCTACAGGCACTTAACGAGCATCTATTATGCGCCAGGGGTGACATCGCATGTGCGGGATACAGATGGTAAGGCAACGCAACCCACACCCTTCCAGGTTCCTGTCGTTCAGTGCATGGTTATGGCCACGTCCTGCTCATTGACCTCGGTTAAGTTACTTCTTCCCTTCAGAACCCTCCCTTTTTCAGCTTTATTGAGATGCAATGGACACACAGGAATTGTATGCATTTAAGATGTTCCTGGGGCGCCTGGGTGGCGCAGTCGGTTGAGCGTCCGACTTCAGCCAGGTCACGATCTCGCGGTCCGTGAGTTCGAGCCCCGCGTCAGGCTCTGGGCTGATGGCTCGGAGCCTGGAGCCTGTTTCCGATTCTGTGTCTCCCTCTCTCTCTGCCCCTCCCCCGTTCATGCTCTGTCTCTCTCTGTCCCAAAAATAAATAAAAAATGTTGAAAAGAAAAAATTAAAAAAAAAAAAAAAAAAAAAAGATGTTCCACTCGATGTTTTGGTAGCTGTCTACCTAGTGGAGCAGGACGATCTAGTCAATGAAGGTAGGCATCAACTCCCTCACCCTAGACGGTTACCTACTTTCCTTCCCTCCTTCCTTTTTTGTAGTGAGAATACTTAGGATCTGCCCTCTTAGCAAATTTCCAGTATGCAATATGCTATTGTTAACTGTAATCAGACTGGTTGGCAAACTGGTCCCGGAGCATGCAGGGAGGGCAGGGACACAGCGAAGAGAGAGGCAGGCGCTCCAGACTGGCGGACAGCAGAGTTAATAAGCAAGCCGACTTAGCTGCAAGGGTTGAAGACCAGGGGAATCTTTGCACCTGCTGCCGGAATCCTGACTTTACAGAAAGGCCCTAATGGGGCTCAGCCACGATAGTCTCCACCACACCTCACTCTCCAGGCTGCTTCCTTGCAACGGCTCCCACCCTGGGGCAGTGAGCAGGGCGCACATTCCCCCCAGCGCCAGAGGCCAGCTCGCTGGTCACCGGGGTCATGCCCCCTGGATGACCTCTTGCATCGCTTCCCCGGGAGCCCACCTATCCGCGCTCAGATCTGGCTTGGAAGGACTGGGACCTCAGTTGCCGGGGCCTGTGCCCTCTTAGCTTTGCAGAGGGCCACTGAGGACTCCAGCTTCTCCTCCCGCTCGCCCACCTCGCGTACCAGCCCCGGAGCCGCCAGGCCTGGGCCAACCCCGCCTTCCAGCCAGCTCTCTCACCGGGGCTGCAGCCTGCTAGGGCCCCTGGGGCCGCGAGCCCACGGGAGACGCCGGCCCACCTGTCGCCGGCGCCTCCCTTCCCCCCCCACCCCGGCCGTTCCAGAAGCGCGCAGAAGCCGACCGGAGGCCTTTGCCCGCGTCCCGTGCTCGCCGGGTCCGCCGGCATCGAGGGTCGGCCTCCCTCCCCAGATAGAGGTCACGGCCGCCTCAGGATTTCCCAGGACCGGTTCCTCGTCTCCTGGCCGCCCGGCCACCGGGCTCGCAAACCAGCCCCGGACGCAGGGCCGCGAGAGCAAGAGCGCAGCGGGTCGCTGAGCGCGCGCAGGTGCAGGTGGCACGTTAACAAGCGAGGGGACTTACCTGGGAGGCTCAGCCGGGGACACCGCCAGGGAAGCCGGTCTCCGCACCCGCCGTCAGGATCCTGAGTTCGTGGAGGAGCCTTCACGGGGCTCGGCCACGTCCACAGGGCGGACGGTCTCCTCCAGGGCTCGCACCACACCTCGCCCTCTCCTTGCAAAGACGCCGCGGTGGGAACCACAGGTGCAGCTTGAGTTCCGGAAAGGGGCGGCGTGAGGAGCCTCCCAACGCGGGGTCAGCCAGGGTCACGCCCTCTCCGTGACCTCCGCCAACAAATCGCTGTGCTGCAGCGCGGGGTCTCCAGAATTCCTTCCTCTTGCGTAATTGAAGCTCTGTGCCTTCCACCGACGACTCCCGGTTCTGGCCCCTGGAAGCCGCGGGTCTGCTCTCCGCTTCCGTGAGTCCGGTGAGAGCCTACAGCACTCACCCTTCTGTGTCCGATTTCGCTTTGCAAAATGGTTTACAGATCCGTCCATGTTGTTGCAAACGGCAAAAAGTGTTGCTTTTTATTTATTGTTTTAAGTTTATTTAGTTTGGAGAGAGAGAGAGAGGAGCATGCGGGAGGAGTGTGGGGGCAGAGACGGAGGGAGAGAATCCCAAGCAGGCTCCCAGCTGCCAGCAGAGAGCCAGTTACAGGGATGGAACTCACCAACCGTGAGATGGTGATTGGAGCGGAAATCAAGAGTCTGAGGCCTAACGGACTGAACCACCCAGGTGCCCCCTTCAATCATATATTTCATTATGCGTGTCTCGATTCATCTGTTGATAGACATTTGGGTTGTTTGCATATCTGGGCTTTTGTGAACGTGGGCCTGTGGATACCTCTTTGAGACCCAGAGTTCGTTTCCTTTGGATAAATACCAAGAAGCGTAATTGCTGGATCCTATGGTAGTTCTCGTTTTAATTTTTTTGAGGAGTCTCCGTACTGTTTTCCATACGGGCTGCACCAGTTTGCATACCCACCAACAGTGCACGGGGTTCCCTTTTTCTCCACATCCTCGCCGACACCAGCTGTCTCTTGTGTTTTTTGATGACACCCTTACTAACAGGAATGAGGTGATAACCCCTTGCTTGCATTTGCGTTTCCCTGCTGATGAGTGACGGTGGGCACCTGTTCATCTTACCTTTTGGCCACGTGTCTGTACTTGGCATTTGTATGTTGGGAAATGTCTAGTCAGTTCCTTGGCCTCGCTTCTAATTGGGTTATTTCTTTATTTGTTTTGCTATTATGCTGTTTGAGTTCCTTCTATATTTTGGAGATCAACCCCTTATCAGCCAGCCCCGTGGGCAGCAGGTGGAGAGGCCGGGGCCCCAGATGTTCAGTCTGACCCCTTCAGGGAGAAGCTAGGGACTGGGCTGTATGGTTGGAGTGAGCTGTGAGGAGGGGTCATGGGGCATGCTTGTGCCTGGGACGTTTAAAACCACCGGTCTGTTCCCTGCGACCCTGGGGGACTACGAAATGCGGGGCCACCAGCTTCAAGAGGCATGTGGCTGGGGAGCCAGTGCCTCAGGGAGCAGCCTGAAACGGACCGCTAGATGTGTGTTCCAAACCCTTCGATTCTCAGCGACCAGTTGAGAGCAGGGGACCCCTCCCCCGGTTGTATGGCTGTGCCAGCGGTGGGGGTAGATTACGTCACTGGTTTTCCTACCCATTTGGATGTATTTTCTGAGTCGTCCAGTGTGCAGGAGTCTCGCTAGAAGTCTCTGGACATTTCCAAGGGACCAGACCCGGGCCGGGGCTGCGTATCGGGTACATTCATGGGTAGAGGGTGAGCCCAGAGTCTCCTATTCCGGCTCGGGAGTGCCACCCCCTTTAGAAGTATGTTGACTGCCCCCTGCTGCACGGTGCACGAGGGGAACTGGCCTCGCAGGGGCAGGTGAGGGAGACGCGGCCTTGCCCAGAGCCGCGTGAGCTGGAGTGAATGAGAGACTAGAGCGAGTGAGCTCACGCAAAATACGTTCCATCGCTCAGGACAGTGGCAGACATGGCCAGGCAGCTAAACTGAACCATGAGGTGGAGAATTACAGGGGAGAGCGAGCCGCCTGCCAGGCCCCATCTCCTCATCTGCAAAGTGGGTCAACAACATCACCTGCGTTGTGGCTTCTGCCTAAGGGTTGTACTAAACAACAGTCACAAGAGCTGAATTCACTGCCTGGCCCCGGATAGATCAAAGGTGACAGGCAGACACCATAGGCTTTGGACCAAATAGAGTTGTTATCTGGCCTTGAGGCCCATCCTGTCTGCATTGCCAGATCTCACCTGTAGGAGGGCACCTTTCAAAAACCCCAGTTTGGGTGACTTAATCAATAGACTCCTTTTCCTTTCCCTGAACCCCTTTTCCCACGTTGGAAATGGGCAGATGGGCAGAGATATATCATTTCCAGTCGATGAATTCAGTAGTGCTACTTACTCAGTGGGACTGTTTTGCATTCATAGCAATAATCATTACCACTTTCACATAATCACCATCACCATCTAAGAGTTTTCCAGCGTGCTCCCTGACCAGAAATCCTCTGCACAGCCAGGTGCATGCCCTGTGGGCCAGGTGGTGAATTGACAGTAGCTGTGCATTCCAGCCACCCTTCTGCCACAGGGCCTTTGCACATGGTCTCCTCCATATCCAGCGTGGTCTGGTCCAACCATCTTTATCCAGTTGACTCTGCTCAGCCTTTACTTCATCATAGATGTCTTTCCTGTTTTCCTAGTCCAGATCGGGTTTCTTTGTTGTTCTCCATTCCATAACAACATTCTGCAAATACATGTCAATGAGTGACATTGTTGGCTTCTTCTCCATTAGACTGGAGTCCATGGGAGCAGGGACGGTGGCTCCTTCCACTCACCATAGGGTTCCTGAACTATGCGTGGCATTTGATTCATAGAAGATGTTCCATAAATATCAGTGAAAAGAAGGTAGAGAAGGTTGAAGGAAGGAGGAAGGGAGGCAGGTTAATGACCAACTAAAATGGAAGCTCTGGGCGTTTGGAAGGAAGGCCCGTCCTTCTTGTTCTTTGGTCAGGAATCATTTTCGATTTATTTGCATCCTGAGATCACTGACTTAGAATGAGTCAAAATGATACAATCCATTACCTTTGGCTGGCCTAGTCGCACTCAGAAATTGGGTACCAGATGAACGGAGAACAGTTTCATCAGTAATCAGATCTCTTTGGTGGGCTGTGTCTGAGATGGGGCAGTTTGCTCTGACCCTCTGCTTGCTGAGCCGTCAGCCCATTATTACAGAACTTACCATACTGTATAGTAATTGTTGATTGTCAGTCTCCCCGACTGGACACTTGGAGCCCACAGACCTTGGCTAAGGGGGCCCTGGGCTCCATATTGAACGTCTCAATGCAGTAAATGAATGGAACGCAGATATCTCTGTCCAGTGTCCTATGCAACATGATAGGAGGACCCTCAGAGAAAGAGCCCCCGACAAAGAGTTCAGAACTGTTAAGTAAACGAAGGAATGGCACTCCCTGTAAGCCCCCTTTTGTAAAAAAAAAAAAAAAAAATTTTTAACATTTATTTATTTTTGAGAGAGTGTGAACAGGGGAGGGGCAGAGAGAAAGGGAGACCCAGAATCCAAAACAGGCTCCAGGCTGTGAGCTGTCAGCACAGAGCCGGATGTGGGGCTCGAACTCATGAACTGTGAGGTCATGACCGAAGCCCAAGTCGGACGCTTCACTGACTGGGCCACCCGAGAGACCCCCCCGCCCCCGATCAGCCCCCTTTGTGAAGAAGCTGAGAGTTCATCTGAACAATCCCAGTTCATTTAACTAGAGCAGAAGAGATGAACAGAGCACAGAGGGCTGGTAATGCACACGTTCAGTTAAGCTACAAGTCGCTGAGTGAGGGAGAAGGAAAAGAGAGAGACGTCTGTGACACTGAGGGCACCCATGCAGCAGCCTGGCTCAGTGAACAGGGTGTTGGTTCTGGAGTCAGGATGGCTTGGATTTGAGTACTGGTGCTGCAATTTCTTAACTCTGCGACCCTGGACAAGTGACTAAGCTGCTTGGTTGTCTCCCCAAACGGGGAAATATGGCTATTCCATGGAGCCGTTGCAACGAATAGTAACTAAATGGTCCAAGAGCAAAAAGAACCAAGGATTAGACCGGACAGCATGTGGAAAATGCCTCACAACCTGGAGATTCTGCGCCTGGGGGGGACTCTCGGAGAAGATGGCATTCACTTTGAGATCTAGAGGGAGAATAACAGCCAGGGGAGAAAGCAGGAGAGGTACAAGATTAAATTCAGGTTATGTGATGACCTGATGCGTAAAGAATGTTTGTGTGTTCAGGAATTTGAAGTAGAGGGGTGCCCGGGTGGCTCCGTCGGTTAAGTGTCCGACTTGGCTCAGGCCAGGATCTGGTGGTTCGTGGGTTCGAGCCCCGTGTTGGTCTCTGTGCTGATAGTTCGCAGAGCCTGGAGCCTGTTTTGGATTCTGGGTCACCGTCTCTCTCTCTGCCCCTTCCCCACTTGCACTCTGTCTCTCTGTCTCAAAAATATTAAAAAAAAAAAAAAAAATCTGACGTGTGGCCAGTGTGCCTGGAGCACAGTGAGGAAAAGGGCCATCTGACTCAGATGGAGGTTCAAGGTCATTTGAGGAGGTTGCATTGCATTCCAAGGGGTGAGTAGGGAACAGACTCCAGGAGAGAGCTGGGGCACTTGGGTGGCTCAGTCGGGTAAGCATCCGACTCTTGATTTCGGCTCAGGTCATGATCTCACGGTGCGGGAGTTTGAGCCCTGCATGGGGTTCTGTGCTGACAGTGCGGAGCCTGCTGGGCTCTGTCTCCCTTTCTCTCTGTCTCTCCCCAGCTTGTGCACACTCTCTCTTTCTCTTAAAATAAATAAATAAACTAAAAAAAAAAGACTCAAGAGGAGGGGAAGAGTGGAAGCAGAGAGAACTTGCTGTGATGTCATTGAAATGGGGTGATGTGGCCAGAGGGAGGAGGACAGGACTGGCTGGGTGGTGGGTGTGGGCGAGGCTGAGAGCGAACAGCGTGCTCTCTGCTGTGAGCGTGGGTGACGGAGGGACCGGCCTCTGCAGCGGGGAAGGCTGCCGGATGAGGGAGCTTTGGGGTGAGCTCAGGAGTTGAGTTTGGGGATTGTCGAGTCTAAGATTCCTGTTGGAAATCTAAGTATTTGGAGATGTCAGGGAGGCACATGAAAATTGCAAGCCTGAAACTCTCAAGGAGGTCTGGACTAGAAAGAAATCTGAGCTGGAGGGTGGTCAGCCCACAGCTCGTACTGAATGCTGTGAGAGTGCGTGGGGATATAGAATACACAGAGAGGAGACAGACCTTAATGCTCTGTAATTACACACGCCGTAACATTGAACTTGGGGACATGGCTATGTGCATTCTGCCTCTGCCCTTTACAACTGTTGTGACTTTGGGCAAGTTATCGCGCCTCCTGAACCCCACTTCCCTTATCTATGAAATAGAATGTGAAGGTTTCCAGGAGGGTGAGAAATGATAGGCCAGCGTCCCTGGGTGCACCCTCCGGGCACCATTAAAGATAGCAGGCTTGTTGGGGCCCCTTGTACTTCCAGACCCTTCCCCGACCCCCCAGCCCGTGCCCCCATCAGGAGACACCACAATGGTCTCCTGATGTCATTCCAACCCACCCCCCCAGCAGCAAAGGCAGACCATTGATCTCTCTGTGGGGTTCCTGTGATTTCAGATATCTGTCCAATTTTCCTTTCTTCGAGTAATTTCTGGCTCATCTGAGCCATCTCCAGACTTCTCATGTGGAAAAAGAAGAGACTTTGGGGATGAGCCACTTTCTAAGCTGCATGCTAATAAGTAGTGTTCTTATTGTTATTATATTTGCTTTCAAATCAGCAAGAATTCTGATTAGATTGTGTAGCTGGGGGACAATATTAGCCAATGGTGTGAAGAAAATAAAGGCTATTCTTAGAAAATCTCTCTTGATTAGACCCTGATGCTTATTGGATAGTGGATGGTGTCAGTAGCTGAGCCGGAGAAGTGCTGGTGGGGAAGCCGTAGGCGGCAGATGGGGGTGCACACGTGTGTGGGGAGTGGGGCACGGCCTTCCTTGTGCAAGGCCACCTCCCTCACCAGCAGGTGCTTCCAGCCCGGGACCCCCACCCGGTGCCTCTGAAGTATCTGGCGTGAGGCCGAGGGAAAGACGATGAAGGGCTCAGCTCAGGTCCACACAGGGTGGGTTCCAATGTGGTCTCTTCCAGTTCCTGTGACCTTGAGTGGGATACCAATCACCCAAGGTTTCCACGTCCTCCTCTAGAACACGGGAGACAGGATGCCCCCTGCCTCGTGGCTTTGTTGTGAGGGTTCAAGTGGGACAATCATGGGAAAGACTTAAGGACTTTAGTTGGAACATGGTCACTGCTCTACAGAGGTCTTTTTTTTTTTTTTTTTTTTACCATCTTATTATTTTGGGCAGGTGGTAATATCTTCTCTCCCTGTCTGCCCTTTGCCCAACTCGCCCAGAAGGAAGCTCCAAGGTGTTAAGGACTGATCTGGAGACCCAGAGAAAATCCACAGAGCCAGTGTCCGACTCAGGTTTGAGTTTGAGACTTCCCTAATCACGGCCACCGTCTTTTCTTCTAAACCCATAACCTGAATGCATGCTGGCAAACCAGTGACAGTGTCACTGTGGTGACGTAGAGCTGACGGGTGATGGTGTCCTGGGTGTGTGTGACCTGCCTGAAGACAGGCCTGCCGTGCTTGACGTGCACATTCACATGTTCAGCCAATACCCACCGAGCTCCCAGGAGGGCCACCTGCTGGGCCAGACGCCGGGGGAGTCAAAGTTGGGGAGTAAAAGGCAGCTCGAATCTCCGTCCTCCTGGACCTTACGATTTGTGGAAGGGGCTTGTATGATGCACATAATCACCAGATAAGGGTACAATTACAAAGCAGATAATTTCTACACTGGGAACATGCAGGGTCTCTATTTTAACATGTGTGCGGACACACACACACACACACACACACACTCACACACACACTGTGTCCCTGACTCCCTGCCCTAATCTGAGGGCTCAGAGAAGGCTCTCCCAAACAATGTTATTATGTAATAATAATTACTAATGCTTTCATAGCATTACTATGTGCGAGACTGAGTTTTCTTGTTCTGCGTTACACATTATTCTCGCAGCAGCCGTATTAAATATTGCTGCTGTTACGCCCATTTTAAGAGGTGGGGACGCTGAGACGCAGAAAGGTTAAGTGGATTACTTGCCCAAGGTCCCACGGCTAGCGAATGGCAGGGCCGGACCAGGCAGTGGGCTTCAGAGTGCATGTCCTTAGCCTTGCTGAGGTCTGGGGGATATCGGGCGATCAAGCAAGCAGAGAGAGGAAGTAGGGGGGGTGCTCCGGGCTGAGGACGCCACGCACAGATCCCCTTTGCAGTAGGGGCCACAGTTTCCGGGACTGGATGCAGCTGGAGCTCAGGGAGCCAGGACAGCAGTGCAGCAAGAGGGGTCCCCCAAGGGTCTCTGAGGAGAGAGGCACCAGGGGGACCGTGAAGGCCACCAGGTGGGGTTAGAGGTTTTGGTCGTTGACCTGAGAACTGTGGGTGTCCATGAAGGGTTTGCAGACAGGAGCAAGGTTTGCATTTTCTAAAGTTCACTCTGGCTGCTTTGTGAGGACCAGGGTGAAGAGGTAAAACAAGAAGGAGCCGGAGCCCAGGGTTAACGAGAATCTCGTCCTCGTCTGGGACCGGATGACAGGGGCCCAGACGGCAGGGTGATGGCAGAGCCAGAGGGAAGCTGGCAGATGAAACACACTGAAGGTGCGGGACAGATGGGATTTGTGGTTAACCGGTGCTGTGCGTAAGGGCGAAGCACCAGTCAATATTTCCTCACTGGGTCGAGGGCATGGCGAGCTGGTCTCCAAAGCCAGTGCTGGTCCACAGAGAAAGGAAGAGGGATGCAATTGTCAACGGTTTGTGATCTAAAGACTCAAGAGGTTGTAGTTAACTGGTATGAGTATAGATCATTGGAATTGGGCCCCAATACAAACTGTCCAAGAACATGACGGGGCTGTTAGTTCTCATCAGAGCACATAGAGGCAGGACCTTGGGCTCTGAGTCAATGGGGCACGGGTGAGTCATCTGTGTGACACAGCCACCAGAAGATCTCCTATCATCTCTGGGTGCCTCCCCTGGAAAAGGGACACATACCCTTGTCTCTTTTGAGATTATCAGAAGACACCGTATGATGCCCAGTCCTACATATTATGCATTCAAGGAACTGACCCACTCTGGCCTGTTGGACTGGCATCTAGGACACTGATGGAAATATAACACATTTATTCTTGTTTTAGTTTTTTAAAAGTTTATTTATTTTGAGAGAGTGAGAGCACACAAGTGGGAGAGGGGCAGAGAGAGAGAGAGAGAGAAAGAGAGAGAGAGAGAATATCCCAAGCAGGCTCCACACCATCAGCACAGAGAGCGATACAGGGCTCGAGCTCACCAGCTGTGAGATCATGACCTGAGCTGAAACCAAGGGTCGGATGCTCCACCGACGGAGCCACCCAGGTGCCCCTCCAAGTGTTTATTCTGCATCAAGCAAGCATTCGCTAGGCTCTTCACAAACAACCCTTAATTTTCCTGACCTTACCATATGTCATCCCTGTTGACCAGGGATGGCCACAGCTCAGATATTTAAGTGACTGCTTGGAGGTGGTACAGCTCACAAGAGGCCAGGAGAAGTTTTAATTTGGGGCAGCCTGACTCAAATGATTATGCTTTGTGTACCCTACTGGGTAAAACGGAACTATGGTTAGCCTTGAAAATACAGACTTGGTATTTGTTTTTTGATACATGATGCAGACTCCCCATCTGTAAATTGGGGATGTTAAGAATACCTACCTCGTGGGGTTATCGTAGGAATCAATGACATAATGTACATAAGTCCCTCAGCCCCATGTCTGACACAGAGTCCTTCAGAAATGTTAGTTTTCATTCCCATTATTATTACTGGTGGTGGTGTTGTTGGAAGGGAATTGAACTTCTTTCAGACAAGTCCAGAAAATAAGATGAAGGCAAATGGGTAGAAGGTGTGGAGAAGTTCATTTGTCTCTGTGGGGTGAGGTGGGGGGGGTCCTTCCAAAGGTAGAGCTGACCCACCGTGCAAGGAACAGCCTCAGAAAGGGGTGAGCTTCCCATCACAGGAGCTGCCCAAACCTCGGCTGGACAGCCATTCAAGGAAATGCCAGACGGCAGATCTGCTCCTCAAATTGAGTTGTACAAACCCCAGTGGCCCTTTAAACTGAAAATCTGATATTATCTCCACCCCCCCCCCCACTCTAAAGTGACAACTTTTATTGTGACGTGGAGTAAATCTAGGGCACCAGTTCCCAAAATAGCCTCAGAGTAAGGCGGGAGGAAGGATTGCGCTTGTGCATGTCACCGTCACTTTGACTCCCTCCTCTTGTCTGTCCCAAGGCCAGATGGGAGCTGGGAACCAAGGGGACAGTCCGTGACTTCCCCCAGTGTCTCAACTTGGTTGGGCGCAACTCACTCCATCTGGTCCTGGGAGACCTGGCTTGGTGACTGCCCCTGAGGGACGGGCACTCTAACTTTGAGGCATCTGCCCCAGGGACACTGGCCTGCCCTCCCTAAGGTCCCGATTCTGAATGTCAAGAAGCTGTCATCCTAAAAGGATGCTAGACTTCTGCTCTTAGGAACTTAGGGCTAATTGAGACTTCTTGAGGATTAATTGATACTAAGCCAAGTGAGGGCTTCTGAAAGATAGGGATTATATTTTGTCTTCATATGCATCACCATTTAGTCCAGGACCTTGCACATAATAGATGCTCAATGAATATATATGAATGAATATATCAGGTAATGAGCAAATACTTGAGTGTTGGAATCCATTCACTTGGCAAATATGGATCTATTTAATGCAAGTGTTAGTGTGTGGCTACAGGTTCAGGCAATATCTATAGGTAGGGAAGAGTCCAAAAACTCCAAGGGGTACAATTGTATTTCTGTTTCCATGTGCAGGGCTTGGTTGGATGTAACACCCACTCCATGCAGCGAAGACAAGAAACAAAAAGACCTACCCTGAGTAAAGTGAGGTCACTCGTACTTGGCCATCTCCTGTGCTTCACTCTGTCTTGATAGTGGGCTAGCATATGGCCACAAATTCTTTGATACTCTTCATTTCAAAAAGCAAAGTTTTGGGGCACCTGGGTGGCTCAGTCTGTTAAGCGCCAGACTTTGGCTCAGGTCATGATCTCACGGTTCACGTCATGAGTTCAAGCTTCGCATTAGGCTCTCTGCTGACAGCTCAGAACCTGGAGCCTGCTTTGGATTCTGTGTCTTCCTCTCTCTCTGTCCCTCCCCCACTCACGCTCTGTTTCTCTCAAAAATAAACTTGAAAAAAATGAAAAAAAAAAAAACAAAAGCGAAGTTTAATTCCCTCTTCTTGAGTATGGGCTGGATTTAATGAGTTCCTACTCTTGCATAGACTTTGATGGAGGAGCGGGGGAGGGGGGATCCAGTTCTGAGACAGTGTCAGGGAAGGCATGACAGTCACCTCACTCATCACCAGCTCTCCCTGGACAAGCAGATTTCATGTCATGAGCATGCTCCAGCAGCCTCTGCAGAGGCCATGTGGCGAGGAGGTGGAGCTTCCAGCAGGCATGTGAGTGAGCCTGGAAGGGGATCCTCCAGCCCCAGTTGAGCCTTCGGATGACTGAAGCCCTTGTTACCCTCCTGACTGCAGCCTCGTGAAAGACTCCGAGTTAAAACACCCAGCCGAGCTGCTTTCAAATTCCTGACCCACTTTGAGGTATTGTGTGCTGTTGCTTGAAGCCGCTAAGTTTGGGGGGCGGTTGTTTTTGCAGTTGTAGATACCAATGCAGCTGTCATCCCCGTTCTTGGTCCACATTCTGTATTAGTCAAGGTCCAATCAGATTAGAAGCACAGGAGATGGATTTGTTACTGGGACCTGACGTCATGCGCTTGTGGGGGCTGATTAAACAGCGTCTGTGGGGTTTTGTTCGTCAGGGCTAATGCTGTAGTCTGCAGGGAAGACGGCGAGGAAGGTGCAGACTGGTGTCATGGGGAGGAAAGGGGAAGAGCACTGGGGAGCCTGTAGCATGAGCCCGGTACCCACACTGAGAGACTGGAGCCTGTGGTGGTTCTCACCACCTGCAGCCACAACGAAGTGAGTGGTGTCCTGCTGGAGAAACTGGCACCTTTGCCGTGGAGCCCCCAGAGTCAGAGGAGTGAGGGGGGGTTCCTTGAGGGTGGTGGAGGAGTTGTGGGTCGACATGTGACCCACCCCAAGGAGGGGAGTGGCAGATGAGCAGCCCATGTGAGACACCCTGACCTTGCAAGCATAAATGCCATGACTGCTTTCCCCCTCCATATCTCCCTCCATTTCTCTCCTGGCCCAGCCGGTCCAGAGAGTCCACCCAGTGCAAATCCAACCCACTTTTTCAAGTGGGCTCAGCCACACCCATGGATCACGATCTCAGTGACTTCCAGATTAGCTCAAACTTTTGTCCTGTGACTCGTCTAGGTCACTGTCTTTTTTGTTGAACCACTTTATTGAAGTATGGTTGGCATGTAAAGAGCCTTACATATTTAATACGTACAACTCGATGAGTCTGGGGATAAGTATGCACACATGTGACCATCACCACCATCAGGGCATAGACATACCCATGGCTTTCCAAAGTTTCTTCCTGCTCCCTTCTCCTCCTTCTGCTGCTGATTCTTATCATTACAAGAATACTTCACATAAGATCTATCCTTTTACAAAATTTTAAGCACATAATGCAGTGTATTTAGCTAGAGGCTCCCTGCAGTACAGTAGATCTCCACAATGTTTTTTATCTTGCATAAATTAAAGTTCCTATTCTTTGATTAGTATCTCCCCACTTTTCCCTCCCAAGCTCCCGCCACCCCCCATGCCACCATTTTACTCTCTGCTTCTATGAGTTTAATTATTTCAGAGTCCACATATAAGTGAGGTCACACAGTGATTGTCTTTGTGTCTCTGGCTCATTTCACTCCACATGACGTCATCCAGGCCTATCCATGTTGTCAGAGATGGTAAGATTTCCTCGTTTTTGAAGGCTGAGTAATACTCGATTGTGTGTGTATATGCCATATTTTCTCTACCCATTCTCCCACAGACAGACCTGTTGTATCTGTGTCTTGGGTGATGTGCATGATGCCACACAGAAGCTTGGCATGTAGGTGTCTCTACAAGACAGTGATTTCATTTCCCTTGGATCTATACCCAGAAGGGGAATCGCTGGATCAGGGGTAGCTCTGTTTTTAGTGTTTTGAGGATACTTCATACTGTTTCCCATAGTGGCTGCACCAGTTCACCTTCCCACCAACAGGGTAGCGGAGACCCCTTTGCTCCGCATGCCCACCGACATTTACCTTCTGTTTTGTAATAATGGCTGTCCTGACAGGTGTGTGTGTGGGGTGGTATCTCCTCGTAGTTTTGATTTGCATCTTCCTGAAGATTAGCGATGTTGGGCATCTTTTCACATGTCTGCCCAGTCATGCTGGCCATCTTCTTTAAGGGGAGCCTCACAGCAGTAAACCTATAAAGGGGTGAATGACGTGCTATTGTGGAAAAATACACAAAAGGTCAGAGGAGCTCAGAAGATGGTGCCGCTACCTTTGGGGGGTGCCGAGAAAGGGTTCGTAGAGGTGATGTGAGAGCCAGGATATCTGTGTTGGCCAGGTGGTTGCAGGTTATTTATGAAGAGGAAACAGTATCTTTGGGGGACCATTTGGAAGGTTCCAGAGGTTCCTTTTGGCTGTAGGTGCCTGTGTGTGCAAGGAAGTAGTGGGAGACGGGGTCAGAGTGCCTGCGTCTGCAAGAACAGACCAGGAGCATCTTTGCAGACACGTCACAGAGATGGGTCTTCACATTCTAGGCAATGGGGAGCTATTAGCAGTGCCTCCGTTGGGGATGGTGTGGTCAGAGTTGCACAGTAGAGCAATTCCTGCAGCAGGTGCGCAAAGAATGAAATGTGGGTCCATATCGGAGGCAGGGAGACCCGTCACTGTAGACTATCACAATCCATCACAAGGGAGAAGGTCAGAGACAGAAGGCAGGCAGTGGGGGTGGAGGGCAGGAGGCGTGTGGGATGCACAGGATAGGAAAATTAACTAAAATGGGGGAGTGATGCGAGAGAGGAGAAGGGAGGGTCAGGACTTTGGCCTGGTGACTGGGGGGGGGGGGTGATGTTGCTTCGCTCTGACACCGGAGACCCTAAAGGAGAAGCAGGTGCTGGCCGCAGGGGGCATGGATGCGTCTCATTTTGAATGTGTTGAGTTTGGGGTGCCTTTGAGGTATTGAAGGCACAGCCAAAAATGTATTTCTGTGTTATATTTTTTTAGGATTATATATGGTTTGTTTATTTTATAGTTTTTATTCTCGAGATAGTGAACATTCAGTGTTGTCTTGGCTTCAAGAGTAGAACCCAGTGATTCACCTCTTTACTTACCTTATCTTTGGTGAACAGAGGTGAACTTTAAGGTCCTGAGCTTTATCCCTTACAGCCAAACATCAAAAATGCCCAAAGCCAGTTTAACACCTTCCCATGTTTAAGGCAATATCACTGCTCACGGTTTTTTCTCTCAATTACTCTCCCCTGCATCTCATGATGGGAAGGATGGGGGAAGGTGTGGAAAAGGCTTTGCGGGTTGTGGATTTGGGATGCCCTGGATTCTCAAGCATCATGTGCTTGTTGGCTACGTTGCAACAGGCTCATGGCGCCACATCCCCTACTCTGATGATGTGTGAACAATTTCAAGTCTGTCAAACATACTGTGGTTCCGTGAGCCAGGTTGGACCCAGACCTCTTTGTATTACTCTGAGCACCATAGGGAGGCCACAGAGTATCACCTTCTTGAGCAACAGTTGTTTTTAATTGTTCAAATTTACATCCAAGTTAGTTAGCACATGGTGCAACAGTGATTTCAGGAGTAGATTCCTTAGTGGCCCTTACCCATTTAGCCCATCCCCCCTCCCACAACCCCTCCAGCAACCCTCTGTTCTCCATGTTTAAGAGTCTCCTATGTCCTGTTCCCCTCCCTGTTTTTATATTATTTTTGCTTCCCTTCCCTTGTGTTCATCTGTTCTGTGTCTTAAAGTCCTCATATGAGTGAAGTCATATATTTGTCTTTCTCTGAATAATTTTGCTTAGGATAATACCCTCTGGTTCCATTGACATAGTTGCAAGTGGCAAGATCTTGTTCTTTTTGATTGCCAAGTAATACTCCATTGTATAGATATACCACATCTTCTTTATCCATTCATCCATCGATGGACATTTGGGCTCTTTCCATACTTTGGTTATTGTTGATAGTGCTGCTATAAACATTGGGGTGCATGTGCCCCTTCGAAACAGCATCCTTGTATCCCTAGTAATGCAATGGCTGGGTCGTAGGGTAGTTCTATTTTTAACTTTTTGAGGAACCTCTATACTGTTTTCCAGAGTATAGAAAGCTGCACCAGCTTGCATTCCCACCAACAGTGCAAAAGAGATCCTCTTTCTCTGCAGCCTCACCAACATCTGTTGTTGCCTGAGTTGTTAATGTGAGCCATGCTGACAGGTGTGAGGTGATACCTCATTGTGGTTTTGATTTATATTTCCCTGATGCTGAGTGATGTTGAGCATTTTTTCATGTGCCTTCTGGATGTCTTCTTTGGAAAAGTATCTATTCATGCCTTCTGCCCATTTCTTCACTGGCTTATTTGTTTTTGGGGTGTTGCATTTGATAAGTTCTTGATAGATTTTGTATACTAACCCTTTATCTGATATGTCATTTGCAAATATCTTCTCCCATTCTGTCGGTTGCCTTTTAGTTTTGCTGACTATTTCCTTCGCCGTGCAGAAGTTTTTATTTTGATGAGGTCCCAGTAGTTCATTTTTGCTTTTGTTTCCCTTGCCTCTGGAGATGTGTTGAGTAAGAAGTTGCTGCGGCCAAGATCAAAGAGGTTTTTGCCTGCTTTCTTCTCGAGGATTTCGATGGCTTTCTGTCTTACATTCAGGTCTTTCATCCGTGTTGAGTTTATTTTTGTGTCTGGTGTAAGAAAGTGGTCCAGGTTCATTCTTCTGCACGTCGCTGTCCAGTTTTCCCAGCACCACTTGCTGAAGAGACTGTCTTCATTCCATTGGATAGTCTTTCCTGCTTTGTCAAAGATGAGCTGGCCATACGTTTGTGGGTCCATTTCTGGGTTCTTTATTATGCTCCATTGATCTGAATGTTTGTTCTTGGGCCAGTACCATACTGTCTTGATGATGACAGCTTTGTAATACAGGTTGAAGTCCGGGATTGTGATGCCTCCTGGTTTGGTTTTCTTTTTCAAGATTGCTTTGGCTATTCGCGGTCTTTTCTGGTTCCATGCAAATCTTAGGATTGTTTGTTAGAGCTTTTTGAAGAATGCTGGTGTTATTTTGATAAGTATTGCATTGAATATGTAGATTGCTTTGGGTACTATTGACATTTTAACAATATTCTTTCTCTCCAGGAGCATGGAATATTTTCCCTTGTTTGTGTGTGTCTTCAATTTCTTTCATAAGCTTTCTATAGTTGTCAGTGTATAGATTTTTCACCTCTTTGGTTAGATTTACTCCTAAGTATTTTATGGTTTTTGGTGCAGTTGTAAGTGGGATCGATTCCTTGATTTCTCTTTCTGTTGCTTCATTGTCGGAATGCAACCGATTTCTGTGCATTGATTTTCTATCCTGCCACTTTGTGGGATTTGTGGATCAGTTCCAGTGGTTTTTTGGTGGAATCTTTTGGGTTTTCCATTTAGAGAGAGTATCCCGTCATCTGCAAAGAGTGAAAGTTTAACCTCCTTGTGGCTGATTTGGATGCCTTTTATTTCTTTGTGTTGACTGATTGCTGAGGCTAAGACTTCTAATACTATGTTGAATAACAGTGGCAAGAATGGACATCCCTGTCTTGTTCCTGACCTTAGAGGGAAAGCTCTCAGGTTTTCCCTATTGAGGATGATATTAGCGTTTCTCTGCACAACAGCCGGCTGCTGGCCACACCCAGGAACGTTTGCTGGACTCTGCTGCTGCCGTCGCTAGAGACTACGGCTGGGCGCCAGCCCGCCCCAGAAAAGGTTCACGGGATCCTGTAGCAGCAGCATTGGAGGGATCATGCAAAATCACAACACGCATCCGGCCCCAGGCTTCACCCTTCCCACCAGAGCACCGCCAGGTATGGAGGCGAGGAGTTTCAGACTTTGTGCTCCCCATTTATAGAGTCTTAATGGAATTTAAACCCTCTCCTTTCTCCTTTCTCCCTTTTTAATTCAGTCCCTGTGGCTGTTTCCACTTTTCTTCTTTCTCTCCAGCTGCTGTTGGGGTGGGGGGTGCTTTTCCCGAATTCTCTCCCTGTCTCCGTCCTCTCCCTGCACAAGCAGAAACAACTCCTGCCCTCTGCGGCTTGTCTCTCCCCCAGTTTACCTCTCTGTGCCACGTACCTGCTGAGTTCTGTGGTTCAGGTTGTGCAGACTGTTGCGTTAATCCTCAAACCAGTTTTCTAGGTGTGCAGGATGGTTTAGTGTTGATCTGGCTGTATTTCATGGACACAAGATGCAAAAAAACAAAACTTCCATGCTATTCTGTCATCTTGGCTCCTCCCACACAGTTTTTGTTGTGTTTTGTTTTGTTTTTGAGAGAGAGAGAGAGAGAGAGAGAGAGCGAGCAGGGGAGGGGCAGAGAGAGAGGGAGACCCAGAATCTGAAGCAAGCTCCAGGCTCTGAACTGTCAGCACAGAGCCCAAGGCCGGGCTTAAACTCACGCACCTTGAGATCATGACCTGAGCTAAGTCAGATGCTTAACTGACCGAGCCACGACTCTAATTTTCCAGGTGGGAAGTCTGCTCTGCTCGGTGAAAGGGAAGACAGAGTGGGATCAGGGAGTGGATTCTTAGGGGCTGGCCCGCTCTTCCTTCTCTCGCTGCACATCCCCATACTGGGCTCTTGTTCTGGGCTCTTGGGCATTAGAGGCCCCAAGCAATCAAAGGTAACAGCGGCAGTGAGCACATCGGATCCCATCGTTTCTGGGGCCCCTGCCTCTGACGTGGTGACTAGGATTTCTCATCTGCTCTGGAAGGAATGTGAGAGGAGGAAGCTCTCCCTCTTCGAAGGGCTGCCTGCAGTCCCCTGAGTTAAGAAAAATAAGACTGCTGCTTCTTCCTTGGGCAGGAGCAGAGGCAGAAGAGGAAGAAAGGGGAGGCTTCCGAAACACAAAACACGCTGGTATGTCAGCGAGGGTTGGGAAGTGGGAGAGACGTGGGCTCTTCTTCAAGGCAAAATAAAGAAGTTCAAACGGAAAGTCAAAGCACGGTCTGCTCCCGGTGTCTGCCAGCATGCAAGCTGGACGGAAGTTCTTGCTGAACCAGAGCGTGTAAGCGTTTGCATCTACCTGCCTAGAAATTTTAGCTCCTTGGAGCTTTCAGAAACAGAAATGTGGACCTCTTTTCTATCTGCCGTCTTAGGACAGTAGTGAGGGCTTTGCACAGTCAGCCCTGGAACTTTCAGCACCCCGGAGAGCTCAGGAACAAAGCCCGTTTTTTCTACCCGCTTCCTTAGGGGGGGAAAGGCCTGATCTGTGACCTCTGATTCACAGAACCATTGTCACCTCCAGTCAAAGATACTCTGTGTCTCCGGTAAAGCTGGCCAGATGGCATATGGACTTCCAGCCACTTCAAAAGGAAGTTGTTTCTCCTCGGACGTGCCCTGAGCACAACTTGTAAGTTCTGGAACTGAGAAAAGTACAAGGGGGAGTTATCTTTTGTATCGTATGGCTAGAAATGTTTCTGCGCATGCCAGTGAGGAGAGCAGGTTAGAGCCGAAGATGCTATTGTACAGATATGCATGAGAAGAGCAGGCAAAAAAGCAGAGGAGTAAAGGGATTGGCCAGAGGTCAAGCAGCTAGGATGTGGCCAAGAACCTAGACCTCCTGGCTCCTCTTTCTGCTACTTGTTTATTGAAAACTACTTACCGAGCATCTACAGTGCATAAGGCATTAGGCACCCAGGCAGTTCCTGTCTGCTCTCTATCAGAATCGACGTAATAGCACACAAGTAGAGATGAGGGGCACCTGGGTGGCTCAGTCGGTTGATCCTCGACTTGGGCTCAGGTCACTATCTCGGGGTCCGTGAGTTCGAGCCCCATGTCGGGCTCTGTGCTGACAGCTCAGAGCCTGGAGCCTGTTTCAGATTCTGTGTCTCCCTCTCTCTCTGTCCCTCCCCTGATCGTGCTCTGTCTCCCTCTCTCTCTCTCAAAAAGAAATCAACATTAAGAAAAAAAAGTCGACACGAAAGATCACAGCGTGTGGAGTCCAGCCGACAGGTGCTCACCACTGACCCTAGTGTCACAGCCACCTGGGTCACCTCAACTCTCTGAGCCTTGGCTTCCAAATATGTCAAATGAGGTTTATAATCTCAGCTACAAAGAAGTGCTCTGAAGATTCTAAAAGGGTTTTGTTTTGCCTTTTTTTTTTTTTATATAAAGTTGGGTTAGTTTAATGGCCCCAAACAAATTTCATCAGACTTCTTGGAAAAGAAGACAAGTGACCCCAAAACTCCATTTCTAGCAGAAGACTCCAGGGTCTCCCAAGAGAAATCTTTTCTATCCTCAGAATTCTAGCCACCTTGACTGATAAGTGGGAGCTTTTCCTCCCACAGGACTGCCTGGTAATTAGGTTTGCTCGGCTGTCTGGCCATCTGACTTCAGCCCGCAGAATCTTGGGGCGTAAAGGCAAGAGCAGAGCCGTTCTGGACAGCCGCGTCACTGGCAGGAGCTAACGTCCCAAGTTCCAAGTATAAATCGCCTTCTAATTAGGAAATAATTATGTCCCCAAATGGGGCTACATGGATGTGAAGGCATCTCACAAATTGCCGATTAGTTTCGTAGCAGCGATGGTGTTTAGTGCCACTTCAGTTTGTGGAAAATGTGTTGGAAATGGCCCATCTTCAGCCACTCAAACAAAAAAGAAAAGAAAAGAAAAGGTCACGGATGAGGAAAAGCTCAGAAGACAGGAATGAAGGAGGACAGGGAAACACTTGGCGTTTTTCTCGCAGTGAGCTGTCCTGTCAGAGTCTGGGGCGTGGCGTAATGGGGGGGGGGAATTTTCATTTTCTTCCAGCCATAACGAAAAGTGGTGTAGACGCCAGAGCAGGTGAGGGGTACGATCTAACTCCTGTCTTTAAAAGATTACCTGTGTCTTCTGGAGAGCGGCAACCCCAGGAGGCAAGAGTGGAAGCAGGTGGAGGGTTGGAGAGATACCCCAGTTACATACGTGGGAGGTGGCCGACTGCCGTGATGGTACTAGAAGAGATGAGAGGCGGTGGCTCCTGAGGGGAGTTTTTTTAAAAAATGTTTGTTTATTCATTTTAAGTGAGAGCTCACATCCAAGGGGGGAGGAGGGGCATAGAGAGAAGAAGAGAGAGAATCCCAAGTAGGCTCTGTGCTGCCAGCACAGAGCCCGACGCAGGGCTCGAACCCACAAACCGTGAGATCGTGACCCGAGCTGATACCAAGAGTAGGATGCTTAACCGTTGACTAAGCCACCCGGGTGCCCCACTCCTGAGTGGATTTTAAAGACTATGCAGACTGGGCTGGCCAATGCATTGGATGTGATGGGGGAGAGACAGGTGAAGGACGACCAGTGGGTTTCTGGCCTGAGAACTCAGGTCAGTGGCAGTGCTGCTTCCTGAGATGGGGACCCTGGGGAGCATCCGGTTTCTCTTGGGGGAGGGTGGTCTAGAGTACTTTTCAAAACATTTTAAAATGTGAATGTCTGTGACATCTCTAGGCGGAGAGATAAACTATAGGTGTGGATATATGAGTTCAGAGTGTATAGAGGAGGTTGGACCCCACATACGAAACTCAGGGTAATCGGTGGCATTTGAAGTCAAAGGATTACATGAGATACGGTAGATGAAGCAGACAGTCAGGGAAACCAAGAACAGATTCCAAGGCACTCCATCTGTCTGCCCACCCAGCCCTCCGCCCACCTGTCAGCCACCCACTCTTCAACTAGCCATCCCTCTATCCGTCCAATAGTGTTTAATAAATGCCCTGTTTGGGTCAGATGCTGGGCTGAGTGCTGAGATTCAAAGGTGAATGATTTTATCAGCCCCCACCCTGAAGAAGCTGCCGGATGAGGAGGGAGAACACACATAAACAATATAGTGAAGCCTGGTAAGTTGTTTGGTAGAGGTGTGTACATGGGGCTGGATCATGGAGAAGTCACCTGTTAACTCTGCTGCTGGGGAGAGTTGAGAAAGACTAACAGGTTTCATTGAAGATACACCTCAGAGGAGGTGGGACCGGTGTCCCAGGAATAAGGAAGAGCATGCCGGAAGGCAGGGAAGCAGAAGAGCTTATGGGGTGTCTTTGGAGGAGCACAAAGACCTTTGATCCTAGGAAGGGCCGTGGCAGGGATGGAGGCCGTGTGTGCTGGGCTATGGAATCCAGGCTTTTCCTGTAAGCCACTATCTTTTTTTTTTATTTTTTTTTAAATGTTTATTTATTTATTTTGAGAGAGAGAGCAAGCAGGGCAGGGGCCGAGAGAGAGGGAGGGAGAATCACAAGCAGACTGTGTGCTGACAGTGCAGAGCCTGATGTGAGGACTGAACCCACAAACTGTGGGATCATGACCTGAATCGAAATCAAGAGTCAGATGTGTAGCCAGCTGAGCCACCCAGGTACCCCATGGGCCACTGCTTTAAGCTCAGGGTTTTAAAAGGGGCAGTGGAGCGGACATGACTGGATTTGGGTGTTAGAAATGATGCTTGATCTGGGAAAAAGAGTGATCAAATAAAAATCCAATCTGGATTTAATAAGGAGAGGTCCTATTGAGGAAACTTACTTTAAGGGGGAGACAGGGACTATTATAGTGGGATAGGACGCAAGAGTTTTTCTGCTACAGGGAGGAGGAAACAAAACCAGAAAGAAGGGAGTCAGGAAGTTATGTGCATTGGCGGCGGAGGGGTGGGGGGGTGGTGCGTGATTGGATGGATCAGAGGGTGTAAGGTCAGCCTAGTCCCGGGGGAGGGTGTGTGTTGACTCAGGCTGATGGTGTTCAGGGACCTGGGAGGAGGAGAGAAGCTTAACCAATGTTCACTTGACAAGCATTTTGTTCTGATCGATTAGTGGGGACAAGAGGTTTGGCTAATCATTTATGAGCAAAGACAGGGATCTTGGAGGGTCTGTGTCTGGCCGTGGCATAGGGAGCCAGGGAGGGGGTGTCCGGGGGTCACATCTAAGTCCTATTGAAAAGGGTGGTTCTTTACAGTAGGCTGTTTCCTGGAATTCATACAGGAGAGAAGGTCTTTAACTGCCCCCTTTTTCCCAGAATCATGAGTCACGGAAGCTTGGTGAAGTTCAACATTATCAGAGTCAAGGCCGCGAGCGCGGGAAACTGCACAGGAAGAGGAGAACCAGGTAAGGGACGGCAGCAAAGCTTGCTGCTAAAACCCGAAAGCCGATCCCGGGATTCTTCCGATTCTCTGCTTCCTTCTGTGCTCCTCCTTTGCACAGAGTGGGAAATCAAGTTCTCTGCCCCTTGTGCAAATACCGAGCCTGCTCGAAACATGCGTGATGCCCAGGGTAGCAGCAACAAAGACCACAGAGACCACAACAGCATTTCTCATTTTCATATCAATCGGCAGAAATTATCTTTATTAGAAAAATGAAATTTTCCTGTATTTACATTTTTACACCATAGGACTGGGCACTTTTGTTGCCTCGGGAGTTATGTACATATATCAGTTTGCACACACAGTTTCAAACCCCATTCCTTAAAACAGTTGAGAACACGTTGAACAAAAAGAAAAGACATACTACAAGAAGACAACCATAGTATATACTTCCTCTATCATAGAAAGGTGTTAAGCAAAACGTGTAATTTTGTAGCTATGCTTGGAAATATTTAATACAGTTATCAGCACTTCCTCATGCGGTTGATTAAAACATGACAGGTATAAACTGCTGGGATTGGTAAGTGAGTGTCTGTTCCCAAATGAGGACCACTGAGTGGAGCACACAGCTTGCTTTGGGCCCCACCATACAAGAGATCAAGCCAGTTCTGATGTGGGTTTTTTGGACTGGGTTTGGGTGTCGCTGTGAATGGGAAACGCTCTGCATGTGGAGTGTTCAATCCTGCCCATGTTGGGTGAGGGATGGACTCAGACATGGGTCTTCAAAGCTGCTTCCCAGTCCTTCCTTGTGGGTAAATGACCGGCCTGTGTGTTACGCAACAGGTCGTCATGTGTCTGGAAGGTGAATAGTTGACCCTCTTTTTCTGTCTGAGAAGGCCACTGTTGGTGACTCTGATGGTCTATTTCTTACTCCAACCACCCGTGAAACTCACCTCATCCTTTCGGAATATTCAGCTTGAAACATATATACTATACATAAACACATATGCACAAACATCCTTTTGTGATCAACAGTAAATTCTACCGACTAAGTGATTTGGCAAGTGTATGCTTTTCAATTTGTTTCAGCAGGGGAAGGAACCAAGACTAAGACTCATAGCTTAAGAACAACTGATAAAGAAATCTTTGAGGAACCTCAGGCTTGGAAGGCCTCTGAGCCCCATCTAGCCGTGTAATTAGTTGTTACCGAGTGGTTTCCTGAATTTTCTAAGAAAATGTTATTCTTGGCCTTATCTCCGATTTGGGGGAAAAAAAATACGCACTTGGCATCCTTTCGCAGTGAAAAATGTGGGGAAACGTGAAAGTTAAAAGTCCATTTTCATCTTTGTAAATCCACCAGAATTTTCAAAGATGATCGTCTGAATTTGACCCCAAATACTCCGAATCTTCAGTTTCTAAACTGGAACATTTCCTTAGCGGCCAGGGCTTCAGAGCTATGTCCACAAACCTAATAAACCTAGAGTTTTTTTTTTTTAAATAAAAGAGTTTTAAAAAGTCAATACCGCTCATTTATTTGAATTAGCTTAACTGAGAATAGAAATAATTCGATAGGTCTTAGATGTAATGCAATGTAAAAACGTCAGTTGAATTCAAAAGGCTATGATTATTTTTCATGGAAAAACTGACAATGTTTTTATATTTCTGGACCTTCACTATTTGCTCAGATATCAATAGTCTTTGATTTGAGCCCTTTCAAAGCTTGAAACAGCAAAATGTCAGATCAATGAGAAGCATTTAAAATGCCAAAGACAAACTTATGTTTGCTGGAGAACAATTAACCTTATTAATTTAAAAGGCAGCTGTGGTATTGGCTACGTGTTACGTTAATATTCTTTAGAAGGCTCGTCTTAAATCCTTCCCAAAGGTGTGAGAGAATTAACTGGAGGAGGTTATGACCCAGGGCTACTGCTAATGAGGAATGTTCCAGAATCGCGAAAATGCAAACTTACTGTTTCATGGACCTGGTCCCTAAGAGGGGTTTATGTGAGTGATAATCTCAGTTTTGTCCTGTTTGTCTCTGCACACTGCGGACACCTTATTTGAGGAAGTTGATCTGAGAAACGACTCCACTGGAGACAGTTCGGTTCTGGCTCCCTGGAGAGTTGTATGCTTTGAAATACAGCCCCAGAGAAGAACCCCTACCAGCCAGATGGTTCTTTGGAGTGTTCCAGTTTCTGCACAGCTCATCATCCCCTGGAGAATGTTGTCATGCCCTTGTAGACCCAATGACAGGATCTCAAAATAGCTATTAAATCATAATAACTTTTCTGTCTTAAGAGACTTTTGACTGCCAGCTTGGAAGATTGTAAACAGCTAGAGAACTTCTCAGGGACGAGGACACGGCCGCTCAGATGCACTGGCCCTCCAGAAGGACTGAGTCACAGAACCTCCCAGAAGAACATTCCTTCAGATCCCAGCTCAGTTTCTTCATCTATAAAATGACCTTAATGTGTCCCCAATTCATGGTAAACATCAACGCCCGCCGCCGTTCTGTGGCTTAGAACACAGGAGCCGCGCAAGAAAGGAACACACGGGCTCAGGGTCTTGGCCTCCCTGATGCGTTATGCACGCTGTCATCTTGGACTCCCAGAGAGCCCGATGGAAACATTCCAGATCGACACCCTTTAAGGAGGCAAACGGAACACTCCGTGGTTCAGTAGTTACCTTGGTGCCAGTGATGACCCTGCAGAGACGCTCCCTTGCAAGTAACAGGACCTTTCTGAAAATGGGCCATAATGTTTAGGGGAGCTCGAATGGGGGCACCCCGGGGCGGCCTGTGTGCCCGCACACACGTGGGAGAATACGATTTGCCCATGTTGAATGGAATGAACCCTGATGTCTACTGAGAAAAAGAAGAGAGGTGTGGAAAGGGATAGTTGAAAGTAGGCACGTGCCAAGGGGAGAGAGTAACTCCCCAGGAACCAAAAAAAGTGAATGCCGAGTGCAAGCGTATGGGGAGAGATGCAAAACCGCATTCGAGTCTCAAAAGGGACCTGAACAGAGGTGAGATCCCCAGGAGTTCTCAATACACCCCAAACCAGACAACGGGGGGTAGGACACTAACAAACCTCCTCCCCGCAGAGGCTGAAACTCCAGAGAGAGCCCCGGGGACCTCAAAACAGCACATCTCTCTTTCCGACTTACATTCTGACCTCCCTGGCAGAGATCAGGCACTTCAAGAATACACCCAACGTTAGGGGTTTATTAGCAAATTCCTGTTGCTGATGAGGCTGAGACCAACCTGAGCCTCAGCTTCCTTATCTGTAAAATGGGAGCAATCACACTTCTATCCTATGGTTATGTTGAGGATCTTGTTCTAGGATATGCCTAGGATAGTCTACACTCTGTGTGGAGACATTTTGGTACTTCCAAACTCAGGTGCTGACTGACCCAAGGCACATAGCTGGGACAAGGAGAGACTCCAACATCCTGGCAATGCACAGAACAGGAAGGACAGAGAGAAAAGAAGCTCTGCCCCCCCCCCCACCCCCCCCCCCCCGATTCCTGAAACACATCCTGATTCTTCTCACCATCTGTTTGCCCCATTTTCTCTCCAGGGAACCTGATGAGCTCTCTTCTGTCAGCCACACAGTAGGCACTTGGGACTCAACAAGGAATTCTCCCCACTCCCTTCCCTGATACATTTATACCCTGAACTATCAAAAGTATTCTTCATAAGTCAAAAATAAAACCAACCAAACAAAAAAACCTTTCAGGAAATAGTTTTTTTATATCACGGTCTGTTTTCTAATCCTTTGGCGATTTCTTTCAACCTTTTCTTGAAGCACACGTCATAAAGTGGGGCTGGAAGGAGGCAGGATTTGGCAAGAGCTGGAGAACCCCATGGACCCAGATCTGAGTCTCCTGCACACAAACGTGAAGGGTAAGTCTGGTCACCTGTTTAGATGCTCTTGGCTTTCCCAGGCTCTGTCTTGGAAGGTTAAAATCATCAAGGGTATCTCCGGGAGACTGTATTTTCCAGAGTTACTTACAGGTCTAAGGAAGGAGGGGTCTGTTTGTTTGATCCTGGAAAAAGTTAGATTTTTATTTCCTGGCAAGAACTTGATTGATCATTTCCAGTTTTTACACTCAGTCTCTGCTTGCGTTTCATGGGTTCTCAGTTATCTTTTGTCCTAGGGAGCTGAATTTCTAGACCGTAAGCTGCTCATGGGAAGAGACTATATATTTTCTATCACCCTTGCATCTCCCAAACCCAAATTGGTCTTAAAAGGAGAGTAGATCCTTAGGCAAGTGCTATCAGCTGGTCAGTGTCCTTTGTTCATCCTTGGCTCATGAGAAACAGAACTGTTACCTCCATGATCGCTGCCAGCTTTCATCTTTGGTTTGAGGTTTTAACTCTACTCCTTGTTGACTTTCCAGGGAACAGGTCCCTGAGAAAAGGTTTCTCTTCCCCAGGAATCTGAGGCAGGGAGTGTTGGGGAGCTTAAGGGAAAACCGAATTCAAAGAGGGATGTACGGGTCTGTATAAGGCAAGAGGCAAAGAAAGCGGGGTCAGTTCTGTGAGGTTCTCTGGCTCTTATCCCAGAGGTTCCCGGAGACCACTTGTGAGAGAAGCCTAGAACTGAGTCACCTGGTCCAGGGAACCAGGTGAAGAATTACGTGGACCATACGTGTGGGTCTTGGTTTCCAGACCTGGCTCTGATACTGTCTGTCTGACCATCTTATACAGATGGTGCCTTTTTGGGACCTTCATTGTCTCTTGATTTTCTCACCTCCCTTCCCCCCAAATCTTGGTGTGGTCCTATAAGTTCTGTTTTTCTAAGACCCTTCTGGGCAGGCATCTTTAGCTGATGCCAAATCAAGAGTACTTCCGGGCACACACGTGGGGATGGGGAAGACGATGGGGATGATGCCCTTTGACGGGTATGCAGAAATCACACACACGTCCATATCGGCACTGTCTTCAGAAGTAAGTGTGAGTAGAACATGAGCTGTGCCCCTAACTCCACATACCGCTTTTGAACAGAGTCCAAGGACACCAACCCCCCAGATTCCCCTTGGGCCCTGCCATCCTCCCTAGAACTGAGTTGTTGTTTTTTAAAGAGTGCCCTCTCTTCCTACATATCCTTGCACCGATAACCAGAATGGGTTTTCCGCGGGTCCATAACCATCATCGTCACATAATTTTTAACATAAACTTTACACTATATACAATGTTATTTGGATAATACACTTACGTGTGAATTGTAGAAATCAAGCATGTGTATGATATGTACATGTGTACCCGAGCATTGGTATTCACAGGATAAGTGCATTTTACCACGTCTGATGTCTATCGAGTGGGAAGCTGACCTCATCGGATAGGACTAGATGTGAACACAGCATGATGTGAGGGGGTTGAATGGAAAAGCACAGCTGAATTTTGGTATAGACCCCACCAAACCTCTCATTCAGCACTTCCAACCCTGTTGGCCAAAAGAATATGAGGCATCCGGAAGGCCTAATTTTGTCTCAGGTGGAAATAAACACTACTTCTGCATGGAAGACCGCCTTTACGTGGAACCCTGGACTCCCGTGAAATACCGACCAATGAGTTTTGTTGCCACGCGTGCCATTTTTTTACCCCTAGAACTCTGAGTTCTGCCCACGTTCGTCGCGGTCAAACGCAAACAGCCTCTGTTTCAGAAACGACTCAAATCCCCTTCGCAAGGATTCCTGAACAACAGCTCTGCACAAAGAAACAGTACAGGGATGTGCCTGAAGTTAACAAATATATTCAGCTCTTCTGAAAGATATTTTGGTTTCTCAAATGAGTATTTATTTAGGTCTTATACCATAAGGGATTTCAGTGCAAGGTATTTATTTATATGGCAACCGATTATTAGAGCTGCACTTCTTAGGTTGAAAGGACATAAATTTTTAATCACCATTTAATTAACACCAACTTTGTTTTTTTGTTTGTTTGGTTTTTTTTTTCCTTTTTCATTAGCAATTCTATTTGCCAAGAATTCAGGGCATTTGTCATTTCCTGAGAAGGACGCAGAATATTAAACACACATCACTGGCAGACATATCAAATAGAATAAACAATGTGGGGCTGTAGGACTGCTATGGATCTGTTGACTAATTAACAGCCTTGGCTAGAGTCCCATTTAAGTGAAACTATTTCATTTGTAAACAAGGTGTAATTTTCTTGTTCCTTCCTTGAAAATAAGTGTGAGTCGATTTGACTGATTTTTGCTGCGATGATCGGTTTCATCAGAACAGCAGAGGGTGAAAACTTCTTAGGCTCTCTGCAACAGGGAAGAGAAACCTAGTCTAATCCACGAGACACCCAGTCACGTGGCTGGCTGTAATGACAAAGTGAGATGTGCAGAGGACAGAAGAGTGGGGAGATCATAATCCCGCACCTCTCAAGGAAGCCTCACTGGCAGAAAAACAGACGCATGAGGAACCTGTCTTCTCAGATCAGTGAAGCCAGAAGTGGCCTAAGACTGTAAGGATAGTGAGGACTATTTTTGAGAAACTCAAAGGTTTCCAGGGTAGAATTCATGCCCTAGAAGGCCCTCCTCTTGCACAGAGTGTTTTAAGCTGGGCCTGTGTATACTGTTACCGATCAACAGAAACGTATGTGTCTGCATTCAGAAGAAAGAGCCGGATCCCTCTCAAGTAGAGAAGGCCAGTTAGGATGGCCAAAGTACCATTATGGATGCCAGCTGTGACTTGAGTCAGGTGAAACTCAGGCACAAATTTGGGTTCAGAGATTCTGGCTCTTTGAGATCTAAGATCTCAAGCTGGAATGTCAGTGGAACCGTCTGTGATGGGTCCAGAGTCAAGGGCTTCCTATTTATGCCTTGATAGGCTTCTGCAAAGAACAGAACTGACTTGATTACTTTGGAATTGCTCCGCGTCATTATCTTTCTCTTGGCAATTGCCCATCTGATTCGACGGTCAATTTTCTGATGTTTGTGATCATCACCGTTGAGAGTCAATGAATTTGGAAAAGAGGGAAATTATACATTCATTATATATAGCATTCCAATCCTTATTGTTTATTTTGTTTAAAAAAAACACTTTGGGTATTAAAGGAAGCACGTGTTTTTTTCAGTATGTTACTGTTGGTTCTTCCAAAAGCCCCATCTTTAGTCTCTTTACCTAGATAAACATGAGGTTAAGAGCAAAAATTATGCTGTTGTTAGCAGGAGGGTTTTTGATCTATGGGACGTTATGAGTGTAAGTCACCTTCTCCCTGGAGGTCTCTGTCACAGTTGGCAGCCCCCTTGGGTTTTGAGGACATGGGAAGAAGACAGAAAGCCTCTTTGGGTTGATGACACAACACTGCCGTGTGTGCTGGGGAGACTTTGTAATTCATTTCACGTCATGACACGCCAGTCTTGTGAGGGAAGGAGGTGATCCTGGCTGGGGGGAATGTAGGTCTGGAAAGCAATGGGAGGGCAGAGGCAGAAAGTTCTAAAAGACAATACAGTCAGGGCTGTGCCTAAGACAGGAAATGGATATGGGGCTCTCGCAGTCTAGGCTTCTCCACTGTTGGCTCTTGGGCAGCAGAAGCATACCATCTGAGAAAGAAAATACAATGTCTGAATACGTTTGTCCTCGGTGCCTAGCCAGCCTCTTGGGCCTCTCAACCTCAAAGGTGAGGAGAGGACTTTTGGCCCCTCTGCCTCCCCACCGATGACCCTGAAACTTACTGCGACCACTTCTCATTACTGCCGGGTGCACTGGCCCAACGATGGAGCTATTCAATGAATCCTGAAGCTCTGAAAGAATCGTTCCTGGCCCCGCCCCCTGGCAGGAAAACCCTGCCTACAAGACAGAACGTGCCATGTGTAAAAGAAACAAGGTAGCTACCCCTCCGTCCCCTTCTCTGAGAACCCAAAGCAAAATGCGGGAGGAAACCAGGAGACTGTCAGGTTCATCTTAGCTTAGGGTTTCCACAGTATCTTCTTGTCAAGCAGACTCAGCCACTCTACAGAACCTGAGGCCTAGTCATCCCAGAAATCTCAGGGGCGATAATGAATGTAAAATAATCCAAATCAGAACTATATAAAATGTGCAACTAACATTGTGGGGGTTATAATACTTAGTTTTTAAACTAGGAAATTCTGAGAAAGTGTCAGAACATAACAACTACCTTTTTGAGGGGGGGGGACTTGGTGTGAGTGAGGTACTGTGCCAAGAGCTTCTGATGCTGAAGCTTCCCCTTCTCCCCGCACTGTTTTTTTTAAAGGCGTATCATTTCATATCACACACAGATCTGAGTAAAGCAAGAATCGGACAACGGGGGTGGCTCGGAAATGACAAATGCTCTGGGGAGTTTGTCATAGATCTCTGTTGGTGCTGGTGAAGCACTGTGCCTCCAATCGAGCGAATATTTCAGAAGAGAGAAATCGTGTTTGCCACTGAAGTTTATCCACGATTTTGGAGGATGCTCAGGGTCGATGCATGAGGGTCTCTCATGTTTTGAAGGCTTTTGATCTGAGGAGGTTGGGGTGGGAACGAGTGTCCAACTGAATTTCATGAGGTTAAGGACAATTAACCTAAAAGCGTGCCAGCCTTCAGTGAACAGCCGGCATCGTACTTTTTACAGATCACGGTACACACGTGGCTGCTGGCATATGCCACGATGTTGACAACCCTGGGAACAGTGACACACACTTGGACTCCACCATAGCTGTTCGGGGACCGAACGAGTGATGGTCACTCTAGGAGGTAAGGGGTAACAGATACTATACAACCCTGAGTCGTCACCAGAAGGGGGGGGGAACGCAGACTTACGTACATAGGAATCATCGGGATAAACTACAACAGCCTCTGTGTCCAGAGACAGACGACCCACAGATTAGGTGTCGGAGACATACACGTATCGGTTTGTGCAGCTCTGAACAAGACCATCGAAGCCAAGGGTGAGAGAGTGTCTGTGAAACACACAAGTTGACATCCAGAGAGATTCTCGTTGTTCTCCGCCTGAGGGCCCTCCTGGCCTTTTCCTCCAGATGAGTCTTGGAAACAGACTCTAGTGAAGGTAGCATGGTTACTGTGAACACGGGAATTTGCGATTCTTTGTGTGTGTGGTGGGGGGGGGCGGAGCCTGGGGTTGGTTCTGGGGTCGGGCCGGGGCAGTGATGGGAGGCATGACACTGAAGCTGAGACGGGTACAAAGCCAAACTTCCTAATCTCTTGCACGTCCATCTCGCTGCGGTGCAGACGCATTCGTAACTGCTGTGTCTGTTTCGGGTTTACATGCGTACCATATTGCTTATTCTGGATGAGAGAGACCGTTGGGTATTTCTGATGAGGAAATTACATGGTGGACTGGTCTTCGTGGACTTTGGAATATAGAAAATCATAACATCACCACTGGCCTCCGACGCATCGTTATTGCCAACATCCCTAGAGGGCATGTCCCGGAGACCTGCCCTATTATTTATTATTTATTTGCTTTTTTTTTGTTTTTTTTTGGTTAAGGACTCACCTATCCGGTATCTGCCATGCTCTGCACACGCCTCACAAGATTCCTTGAGGGGAAGACTATGGCATGGAGCCAGGTGCAAAAGAACCAACAAAAAAAATACCTTCCTAAATCCCCTTCTCTTTGCAGGCACCATCGGACATCCGACATTTACCCTCCAGAACGTTGGCCGTTATGTATGTTTCCCTATAGATAAAACATTAATGGAAGGTTCTAAACATCAGATTCGATACTAGGCATTTTCTTGTACACACGTCTACTGCTGCAGGAATTCAAAACCCTGGGGGTGGAGTACATATTGTTCTTATTTGCAGCATAAGGCCTAACATGCTCTGAGATATACACGTCGTCGTGGCCTCTACTGTCCCTGGAACAGTACGACGCTGTGGACCTCAAGGACGATCGAAGGTAGCTGTCATTCACGGCCTGGGACGGCAGCGAGTGTTTGTAAGGGTCCGAGGGGCATCTCCCAATGACTAAGCGTCGCTCGTCCCCATGGCAGCGGAGGAAAGGGTTCTCGGAGGTGTGGTCCGGCAAGAGAGACTTGCTCCGTTTGCTGTCCTGCAGACCCTGGGGTAAGAGGGAGCTTTTGTTCCCCAAGAGTTTGCTTGAGGGCACGCTACAGAGACTCCCGTACAGGTTTCCCTCCAGAAACCGTTCCCGGTCCTTGAGGCTTATGCTCCTGGAGGGCCTGCTAAGGTCTGTCTCCCGAGGTTTGTCGAGAATGTTGTCGTAGGAGTGCTGACGGCTGATCCTGAGTTTGTTCTTCTGGAACTGGAGGGTGCTGTTCTGCGCCCAGTCCTGCTGGTAGACCTCCTCCTGGGCGGCTGGGCTCCCTGTCTCCTGGAGCATCTGGTCTTCGTCGATGTCGTACAGGTTCCCCATCCGCAGGCAGGCGTCGCACTTGAATGGGGACCTCACGGTGAAGTGGCCTGAGTAGGTGGGCAGGTTGGAAAGGCAGCTCCTGCAGTGGGTGGAGTTCTGTCGGTACCGCTCGCTGCCCTCGCTGTGAGGGGGACTCTTGTCTTTCAGGGTGAAGTGCTTGGAGTAGAACTTATACTTGTCATTGTTGGGGGGTCCGTCTTCATTGTGCAGGGGGTTCCTGGTGGCCGGCAGCGCGGGGTCCCCCTTGCGGAAGTTCTCGTCGTGGTCTGGGTAGGCGTCGGTAAAGTCCACATTCTCGGGAAGGGCCATGTTCTCAACGAACTGGGGAGGGTCTAAGTGGAAACTGGGCTCCTTCTCACCATCGATGGTGTAGATCTTGTCCCTGGGGGAGCTCGCTTTGGTTTTCAGGTAGGAGCGCTCAACCTCACTGCAGTCCTTGGGGTATTTGGAGGCTGCTGACCTTTTGAAGTTGTCCTTGGTCTTGTGGTTCTTGTTGTTGTCTGGCTCTCTGTGGCACGTGGCCCTACTCGAAGTTTCCGAGATGTCCGAATGGGCCACCTCTTCTGGAAGGTATCTAGGACTCTTTAGGGAGTGGGTCCTGTTCTCCACTGCTCCCTCGTCCCTCTGGGAGACAGGGTTCTGGCTCAGGGAGTCTTGGCGCAGTGATTCCATGGATTTCTTCCAAAGCTGCCGGGGCCTGGAGTTCGCTTTGGATTCTGTGCTCACGGCCACCTCCACCGTGTTGGGGTTGGACTCATTGAGCGTGAGAGGGTGCTGTCCCTGGAACACATAGTTATTGAGGCTGTCCTTGTGCCTATTGGCCACGAATGTTTGCAGTTCGTTCATGTTGTCCCCAAAAATGGTGTCTTTCCCCTGAAAGGACCTGTTGTCTGAATAGATCAAATTTCCCTTATCTGAAACCATGTCCATGATGAGGGAACCTCTTTGGATGAAGTCTGCAGCCCTTTTGGGGGAATCCATTCTTGAGGAGTTCATGTTGGACATGTCGGAGATGTTTTTGGCTGACCGAAGGAGTTTTAACATGTTGCTCTGGGATCCTGTCAGGTTGAAGTCTGGAGACTTCTTCTTCTCTTCGATGTGTACTCCATGAATGCAGCTGTAAATGCCCTGTGGGAAAGAACACGAGACATCATCAGTGGCAGCAGGGACACAAAAACACTGCACACCCAGGATTTACCTGCGAAGGTGAGATGTGTCCTTCTGGGAGGAGCCTCGGAGAGATGGTGAAATCCAATCTGAATCCTGGTACTGTTTCTTAAATGTACCAGACCAGTGGCAAAGTGCCCGGCTTCTCTGGTCTCCCTGGCTCAAGATGATCTGACACGTTTGCCTATGACACTCATACACAGAGTTTGAGAGAAGGTATCGACTAACGGTCACGTAACCATACAGGTCTCAGTGCCTCCACAGTGGAACCTGGGGTACTGGATTGATAAGTGGGTTGCTAACTCATCTTTCCCCCTGGTTTCTCAGGATCATCTTTGGAGTGTGGATACCAGGGTCAGTTATTAAACTGGCACGGGGCCCCTGGGTTGCTCAGTCGGTTGGGTGTCTGACTTCGCCTCAGGTCATGATATCACGGTTCGTGGGTTCGAGCCCCACGTTAGACTCTGTGATGATGGCTCAGAGCCTGGAGCCTGCTTCGGATTCTGTGTGTCCTTCTCTCTCTGCTCCTTTCCTACTCACACACACACACACACACACACACACACACACACACACTCAGTCTCTCTCTCTCTCTCTCAAAAATGAATTAAAAAACATTAAAAAATAGAATAAACTGGCATAAAAGGACCACCCATTATTAATTCTTCAGGGGAGCTGCCCCAGCAACACACTGAAGCTGTCAGTCAAGGCATGAGACCCAAGCAGGTCAACCAGAAAACCCTTTGTGGTCACTCTAAGGGTGGACATCATATCCATGGGTGATCAATCACACATTTTGGGGAAGGATAGATACAGAAGCTGGAATAGAAGGAGCAGACGCAGGGAACTAGTCTTGTCACTATGTGGGGATGTTAGCCTGAGAGTGAAGCCATCATAGGAGGGAGCACGGTACAGGGGATGGAGAGACAGGACATGGTTGGAACCCCTGGGGACACCACTTGGGACTTTTCACTTATGCCGCTTAATATATTCCGTGTGTGTGTGTGTGTGTGTGTGTGTGTGTGTGTGTGTGTGAGAGAGAGAGAGAGAGAGAGAGAGAGAGAGAGAGAGACAGACAGAGTGTTTCTGTGCATCTCTGTGCTGCGTGTGGTTCCTGCTTATCTGCTGCCAGGAGGCAGGGTCTCCAGTGCGCGCTCCTGTGGCTGCTGGGTGACGGGATCACCCAAATGCACTGTGCAGTTCACAGCACGGTGTTTCTGAACCTGGCCTGTGAACCCACACCTCCCACCCAGCTCAGTAACATGGGAATCTTACACCCTGACCCAGCGAGATTTGGCTTGTGTGGGTGAAAACCGGTGTATCTCCTGTACGTTTGGATCAACCCAGGTCTGTGCCTTGATTTCATTTTGTCAGTATTATAAAAAAGTAGGAGTTAATTTTTGTTGTTTTCTACAGGCGCCCCGCTGGCTCAGTCGGTAGAGCATACGACTCTTGGTATCAGGGTCGTGAGTTCAAGCCCCACATTGGGTATGGAGCCTACTTAAAAAAACATTTTTTTTTTCTAAATCTGTAATTTTGTTCTAATGAGCTCCCCCCACACTGCTAGAGATTTTAAGAACTTCTGTCTCCCCCTTCCCTGACAGAGCAGTATGTTAAAACCAGCTGAGATGGGCTGGCTGTCTGTTTGAGGGGGGCCCACAGAGGTGGTCAGGGGGCTGAGTTATGTTTCAGGAGCAGGAGGATGGCTGCTGACTGCTTTTGCTCTTCCCCAGTTTGCCCTAGGGCTCACAGGATACTGGGAAGGCACTTCCAGCTGCTGGGGTGCAGGGGGAAGCCTCGGAAAGGAGGCCACGCGATGGACCCAGCCCATACCCCAGGCTTGGGTGCTAGTGTTCTCCCACTCAGTTGACCCACCTTCTTGATGGGCTGCTGAGGAGGAGGAGGTGCATATCAGAGACACACGGAAAGAGCCAGAGCCTGGAACCCACTGGAAGTGAGTCCCAGCTCCACCTGTTAGTAGCTCTGTGACCTTGGATAAGCTGCTGCAGCCTAAAAAAAATGTGTTCTAACATTTATTTTTGAGGGGTGGGAAGGGACACAGGGAGAGAGGGAGACAAGAGAATCCCAAGCAGAGCCTGACGCGGGGCTTGAACCCATGAGCCGTGAGATCATGATCTGAGCCAAAGGCGAAGGGTCAACTGACCGGGTGCCCACCTTTTCTGGTGCCCTTCTTTTCTGTCACCTTTTACTCCTTCACACGCTAGCACGAGACCCCACTGCACACTTTCCCACGGCTGCAAGAAGACGCATACTACCCTTTACTACCGAAGGTTTGTTCTCCTTGGACAGCAGCCCAGACCCTCCATCGGCCCCGCCGTGGCTCTCCTCAAGGGCCCCTGACCACTCAGAACACTCCTGATGGGGCATGCACCCTACTGCCCTCTGTGGTTCCCTGGAGTCTGGGCTTGACCCCTGATGTATCTTCCAAGGCCTACACGTTTGTGTCCCCCCAACAAATCCACATAATGAGATCCTGACCCTAAAAGTTGATGGTGTTAAGAGGTGGGGCCTTTGGGAGGGGGTTAGGTCATAATGGTGGGGCGCTGGCCAGGCAGATGACTGCCCTCGTAAGAGAGGCCCCACATTGCCCACGGCCCTTCCGCGTCGTGAGGACACAAGGAGAAGCCTTATGACCCAGAAGGGGACTCTCACTTGACCACGCTGCACCCTGATTTCACACTCCCAGCCTCCAGAACCATGAGAAGTAGGTGTCTGTTGTTCACAAGCCACCTAGTGTGTGGTGTTTGGTGATAGCGGCCCTGGGAGACTGAGGCAGTATCTACTTCTGCTCTCTTGGTCCTGACTGTGGGGGAGCCAGAAGCCTGTCACTGTCCCCAGGATCCCCTCCAAGGAGCCCATGGGACAGGCTGCCACAGTCTCCATCCCGTGGTCTCTGTCTTTGCTACGTCTCCAATTCCTCATGGCCGAAAACCGAGGTGGGTTCTTTTTGCTGGTGACACTGACTATTTTCTTCTAGGGGAGAGGGAGAACATTTTGGAGAGAAAAATTAAGAGCCTCCTGCAGACTAGAGGGCACATTTATTTTTTAACCCGGAAAAGCCAAAGGCCCCAGCTGTGGGAGAAACTGGGTTCTCATGTGAAGTGAACGACTTCTTTAAGCTCTGGCCCGCCCCCTTGGCAGGCCACGAGTGCCCATATATCCAGTCTGTATTTTGCTGCACTATCCAGGAGCTTCCCAAGGGACATCGGGCCCTTGGGGACACTTGCATGTGTCTGCTGCGTGGCAACAGCTAGGTCCACAGGCTGGGTGTTGAAGGTGCTACCAGAACTGGTGAGTGGAGACCCCTGGCTGCTGTGCAGGAAAACACCTGCCTCAGGTGCAGGCACCTTTCAGAGCATCCTGGATCCACATCCCTACACTCAGAAATGGACGGAAGCATGCAACCCAGCCTGGTGCACAAGACAGTCCTCCTCTTTCCTGCCTTGTTCTGGCATGATAGGTGAAGCAGGAGACATAAGGTGAGGCTGAAAGGGTCCCGTTCCGCCCTTCAGGGCCTCAGTTTCTCCATATCCATAGGATGGGTGTGGTCATGTCACACACAGGTGCTGTCAGGATTAGAGATGACAGGGGGACGTCAGTCACCTGGCCCTTACTCGCACGCTGGGCATGATTCGTTGTGGGGTTGTGATCTTGGCTTGGTAGGAAAAAGTGGGTTCTTGGCTTGGGGATTCCCCACTGCACGTTTGTTAAAGAAAATGTTTACATGCCTACAACGAGGGCGCTTCTGTTTCTGTGTGTATGGCCTGCTCGGTGTAAAGAATATACATGTAAGCTGGCATGTGTGTGAACGTGCCCATAAGACAAATTTAAGAGATGTGTGTTAGCCCTTGATCAGAAAGGAGGAATATTTTTCTTGAGCAATCTGAAAGCCCTGCTATGCATGAAATTGGGTGCTGAGCTCATTCTGAGTTCCCTAACAAATGAGAGAGGCAGGAAAAGTATATTAAATATGAAATCCTTCTCTTCACACATATTAGGGCTGCACTTATTTAAAAGATAGTATCTGGGGAGAAGGAGGGTCAGTGCTCAAGTAGCATTCCCTGCAGCCTTTGAGGACACAGGAATGCTGGTGGATGGGAGTCCCCAAGGGGCACAAAAGTCCTTGCAGTGCTCCTGTGAGGCACGGGGTCCTCTCTCCCCGAGGGAGGGGAGACTGAAGTTCAGATTCCAGCCTGTAAAGCTGATGATGCCTACTCCTGTGTGCCCCACTGCCCCCCAATCCTGCTCAAGATGCTTGCAAGGGAAGCGGGGGATTTAGTTCATGCCTCATAATGATGGTCCTCTCAACTGGCTGCCTTAATGGTATCTCAGAGGAAACGCTCTTCGAGATCCAAGCAGGATTTACAAGGAAATGCAACAGTGTGCATTTTCATGATAATCCCAGAGTCATTTGGGTATGGAAAGCCTTTAGTAATTGGTGGAGAGAATTAGCTTAAAGTTGGCATAATACCTAGCTAGATGCGTGCACATTGTTATTTTTAAGCAGTCTGTGTTTAGATGCCATCAAGTTAATTAGGAAATATGTATTTGCACAGAATGCAAGTTAAGAGTGCCACTGAACAGAAAACAATAAATCTTCCTCACTAAGCTAATATGTGCCTTCTGAATCTCCCAAGTTCTTAAAATCACCAAATGCTAAGAAAACACAAATTCCTTTAAAAATGATTATTTAGTTTTCCCAATAACCATTAGCATATAAAACCAGGTGTTTGTACCCAAGTGTTTTTCACCATGTTTCATGTCTTAATTCATTAAATTCTTTCAGAGTGAAAACATTCCAAGGTGAGTAAATGGGAGAAATAGGTAGATAAATAAATGGACGGGATGGATGGATGGATGGATAGGTAAATGGGTGTAGGGATGGATGTACAGATGGATGAATGAAATGGGTAGATGGATAGATAAAACAGGTGGGTGGATAGATGAGATGAATGGATGTATGGGTGAAATGGGTGAGTGGATGGATGGATGGGTGAATGGATAGATGGACGGATGGATGGATGAAATGAATGGATGTACGGGTGAAACGGATGGATGGATGGATGAACTAGGCAGATGGATGGAAGAATGACTGATGGGCTGTGAGGTAAATAGATGTTATATTCTGTTAGAAGATGAGTGAAGGATATGCACATATGATGTAAGTGACAACAAGATCATGTCAGTTGCATGCACATATGTGTCATGTACTATGATCTGTATCAAATCTCTTGTGTTGCTTGTATTTGATGTTTGTTGCTTGTGTGGGAACCTGTGCTCTGGCTGGTACCACACCACCTCGGCTCAAGTCCTGGCTCCACCAAGGCTGGGCAGCCGTGGATGATCCTCTGACCTCATTCCCCATCTGTAATCTGGGATGAAGAACAGTTACACGCCTCACAGAAATGGCTTGTAGGTGAAATGAGATGAAGAGTATGAAGTCCGTACAGGGTGCTTGGCACCTATCTGTGCTGCACAAATACAGGCATTTTCCATGATCGTTGCTATTACTGATGACCCATATGTGCTTTTTTATGGTAATATACACATGCCACATTGTGTAACAGGAGAGGGGTTTTCCTTGCATTGTGGGTGAGTTCGTTATAGCATGTGTGTTTGCGGCTGTAGTTCATGCTGGGTTGAATGTGTATTTTGTTTTCTGTTTGACATGTGTGCCTTTCCTCGTGGCCCTTCGTGTCTTTGTTTCGTTGGAGGCTCTGTTGTAATGCAGATGCTCTTTGTGTTTTGTTAGATGTGCGGATGCAGAGCATGCCATGGGATGTATATTTGGTTTTGGCATATGTGTCCCACTGGGATGTGTGCATAAACTGTAACATCCTGCACAGGAATGGTAGTCGTGTCGTAAAGCACATCGGCTGCTAACGGTGGAAGCCAAAGACTGCTTCATTTGGCCTATGTGGTATTTTGGTGTTGTCTAAAAAAATGGAACTAGTTACTAATATTTAAAGAGTGGGAAGCCTTCACATAAAATCAGATGACTACTTTCTCTCTGACAACCTACAAGACCTGATAATATTGCCCTTGAATTCCCATAAGACAATACTCAGCAGGACCTGAGGACTGCCCCCTCTGGGTGTGGTAGGCATTCTCAAGTGTTCCCTCACCTTCAACCCCAGGGACATTTGCTGTTTTTCATCTCACTGGTGCTATTTTTCTCATGCCCAGCCTGCATTACCCATTTTCCTTCCCTCTCTGGCTTCCGCTGTCACCTGGGTTTGCTACCCCTGGGTTAGGAACACACAGAATCTGGATGCCTTTATGACAAGCCCAACAGGGATTGGTGAGCGAGGGCAGGATGGGCAAATCACCCCCCACCCAGGAGTCCAGAGTCCTCGATTCTCTGGGAGCCCCGTGCTCTTCTGGACCTGCCGCTGCATCGAGAACGAGCCGCCCGAGGTACTGACCCTGCTGATGGAGAACAGCAGCCCCGGCCGGTCGGAGCACACGCCCGTGAAACAGAAGCGCAGCTTCCAGTAGAAGAGGTGTTCCCAGATGAAGGTGATGAGGCTGAGGGCCATGGCAGCCGCCAGCATGTAGAACACGCCTGCCATGTTGTCGATGTCCAGCTGACTGCTCATCACCTCGTTCTTCTCATTGTGGCAGATCCCCGTGAGCCACAGTGTCTCCAGCTCCTCCATCTCGCCTGGACAGAGGACAAGAGCCACAGGCAGTGAGGAGCACGGTATACACTCTGGTTCTGGACACACGCGGGTGACCCACAGCTGGACATGCAACCTGCAGGCGAGTTCCTGATGGCACCATGTCTGCATGCGCTCATTCGTTGGGAGAAGGTAATAACGATAACAATACCTACCTGATCTCGTGAGGAGGATGAAGTGAGATAATGGATAGTTACGTTCAGTCCGGGTCATGTTTTTGTTTTTGTTTTTGTTTTAATGTCATTGCGTTCTGCCCTTCCTGCTTTTCTCTACCTGTGTCTCTGACACCCACCCAAGCCTGGAATAGGGCCCTACCATGGAAAGGCTCATGTTCCAGGTATGACTTCATCACTTCCTAGCTCCTTCAGAACTATATCTCTCCTGTCTATAAAATGGATATAATAATAGTGCATACTTCCTAGACTTCTGGGGAGGACCAAATGAACTGATGGGTGCAAACTTTCTAAAGGTAGTGCCCGGCTTATGGTAAGTGTTCATAAATAGTAGTGTTCACAGGATGGAAACGCCCAGCACCATGCCTGGCACACGGCAGTCCTCGCATATATGTTGCTTCTTTCATTTTCCTTTAGAACATCTGGGGCTATTCCAGGAAGTCACCCACCACCAGTGCACTTGGGGCAAAAAGCACGAATGGAAAAGAGGCTTCTCGATCAGCTCTGAATGGCTCCTTGCAAACTAAACACCTCGCCACTTGAGCAGGCAGCTAGAGAAGCAGGTGGAGTTTTCAATGGAAAAGAAAAAGTAGGCGTGCGTAGCATTATTTCATCTTTTATGTGTGTTTCATCCAATTGCCATTTAGGAGGAAATTCTCTGATCTAAACGTCTAGCAATTAAACTGTCTAGCAGTTCACGAAACTATGGCACTTACGCTACGATTCAGACTTTAAAAATTATCCTTCAAGGACAGTGAAAATCACAGATGATGTATATAATGTTAAATGGAAAGTATGATTTTGGGGCATGTGTGTGTTATCTAAGATATAATATGAAACAGGCAGAGAAAAGTAAAGGAAATACTGCAAATGTTTCTTTGATTCCCTTTGGAAGAGGTTAGCACAATTAATGCTTTCAAGTTGCTTTCTTTCTCACTCTTGAATGATTTGGCTGAACAGAGCAATCTAGGTGGATAATGATTTTTTTCTGGACCTTTTGAAGATGTTACTGACTTTTCTTCTGATCTGGATTATAGTCGTTGAGAAGTCGGCGAGTAATCTAACTGTTGCTACCTTCTATGCACTCTGTGCTTTTTCTCTGATTGTTTTTGAGACTTTCATTTTGTCTTCGGTGTGGAATTGAAATGTGGATTTGCTTTAGGATTTTTTCTGCTCTGTGACCCAGTGGCGTTCTTTGACGTGTGACTTATAACTTTAATTCTGGAAAAATCTCACCCATCCTTACTTTGAATATCAACTCTCCCTCTCCCCCCCATTTTTAAAAACTTAATAGAATGTACTTTTTAGAGTAATTTTAGGGTTACGGGAAAATTGAGAAGTTCAGTGGGTACAGCAAGTTCCCATACACTCCTCTCATCCTCCCCCCCCCCGCCCTGCCTCAGTTTCCTCTATTAACATCTGGCACTGGGGTGGTAATTTTTTTTTAACAATTCATGAACAGGTATTGATACATTATTACTAATTAAATTCCACACTTCACATTACGGTTCACGCTTTGTGTTGTATGGTTTTGTGGGTTTTGTCCAATGCTTAATGCCATGTTATCTGCCATTACAGTATCGTATAGAATAGTTTCACTGCCCTAAAATTCCCATGTGCCCCGATTCACCTCTCCTCATGCCCCATCCCAACTCCTGACAAGCACTGATCTTTTAATGGTCTCTATAGTGTTGCCCTTTCCAGAACATCCCATACTTGGAACCATAATGCACACAATAGCCTTTTCAGACAGGTTTCTTTCACAGTAACAACATGCATATTTTTTATTTATATTTTTTTAATTAAAAAAATGTTTAACGTTTATTTTTGAGAGAAAGAGAGCATGAGGGGGAGAGGGACCAAGAGAGAGGGAGACACAGAATTGGAAGCAGGCTCCAGGTTCTGAGCTGTCAGCACAGAGCCCGATACGGGGCTCGAACTCACGAACCGTGAGATCATGACCTGAGCTGAAGTCGGACACTCAACTGACTGAGCCACCCAGGTGCCCCAACATGCATCTTTTTTAAATGTGGGCAGTCATCTGATTTATAAAAAGATGCAACAAAATTTAAAATGATACAAAATATCAATTTCAAAACATCAAAAAGTGAGTGTATTTAACCATACTCAGCCCATAACAGAGCAAATGGGTAAGTGGAATAATTCAAGCTGGAGCATATTGCTATACGAACTGGCAGCAGTAAAAGTTGATAAATGAAGGCAGAGGAACTCTATTCAGAATTAGAACCGAGGGGCTTCGTAATCATCTGGCGTCTGTTCCATGTTGTACTTATGGCTAGAAATGCACATGATGGGAACTTCAGAGATCTTTTGGATCCTTCCTTTAAGCTCCTGGTCAGCAGTGGCTACAGTGCAGGGCTTGTGCTGAGAACAATATGCATTTAAGTTCCTCCACGTCCTTCCATGGCTTGACACAGCTTGCTTTTGTTTGTGAATAATATGCCATTGCATAGATGTACAGTTTGCTCATTCCCCTACTGAAGGATATTTCGGCTGCTTCCAAGTTGGGGCAATTATGAATAATGCCGCCATAAACATCTGTGTGCAGGTTTTGTGTGGACATATATTTCCAGCTCATTTGGGGAAAGACCTAGGAGCACGATGGTAGGATTGTGTGGTAAGAAGATGTGTAGCCTTGTGGGCAACTGCCAAGCCCTCTTCCGAAGTGGCCGTGCCATTTCATGTCCCCTGTTGAGCTTCCGTCACTCCACATCCTCACCAGCATTTCTCATGTCAGTGTTTCGGGTTTTAGCCGTTCTAATAAGGTGCATAGTGGCATCACATTGCTCTGAGCTGCAAGCCCCTAAGGACACGCGACAATTCTCTTTTCTTCTGATTGTGTTTTAAGTATTCTAAACCTTCTCATTCTGTTCTCTAGGTTATTCACTTTGCTTTAGTATTTTCCATTCCTTTATCACTCTGTCCTGTGGTTAGATGCTTCCCGCAGATCTATTTTCCAGCTCATTTATTCTTTCATTAGTAATATTTAGCGTTATGCTGTCATTTAATCTATTCTAGTTCTTATATTCACCTGGCCATTTAAAAATTCTGCCTGTTCGTTTTTATCATAATGTCTCATTCTTCTGTTATGACTTAAAAAAAACTTCTATATTTAATAATTTCAAACCCACCATCTTTCAGATTATTCTCTGCCTTGCCTCCTCCCCCTAGTCCTTGTTGGGATTCACATACTTCTGGTTGCTGTGTGTGCTGACCTCATGGTGGATTTCTTCCTTGTGCTGTTTGTAACTTCTGACTCTGAGCTAATACTCAGCAGAGGTTGTTTTCCCCCCTAAAGCATGGGGCCCCCAAGCACACTGGGCTATAGGAATGTTCCTACAGTGGGGTTGAGTTAGCTTCTTCTGTGGTTCCCAAGGTACTCACAAGGTAACAGTTTCTGTATGAAAAAAAAAAAATGTGACTGCCTTTGCCACGCCATTTAGTGTACATTTGGACCTCCATACTCATTTAGGTTTTTAAAAACTATTTATTTTGGGGGGTGGAAAGCACAAGCGGGGAAGGGGCAGAGAGAGGAGAACAGAGGATCCGAAGCAGACTCTGCAGTGACTGACAGCAGTGAGCCCACCGTGGGGCTCTAACCCACAAACCGTGAGATCATGACCTGAGCCAAATTTGGACGCTTCGCCAACTGACCCACCCAGGTGCCCGGATATTCATTTAGGTTTTAATTTCTCACTCAAGAGCTTCAAAGAGATGGCAAGGCGACTTTTACTGCCTTCACTTTTATGGACAGCTTTTTCTAGTCTTGTCACAGATGCGCTGATTCACTGGAGAGCTCAGATTTATGCATCCACATACCTTGGATGTTAAAGCCACGGCCTCCACCCCTGCTGCCTAGGTCCCCTGAGGCTGCCGCACCTCAGCAGGAAAAGTGCCCGTGAGAATATCCCATCCCCTTTGGTTTCCTTTCCCTTTGCTCTTTACTGTGCTTTGTGCAAGCACACATGTGCATATGCATGCGTGCCTACGTATGTGCAGATGTGCATGTGCGGGTGTATGTGTGAGCATGCCTGGAAGGGTGCGCATGCGCAGTCGTATGTGTGCGCATGCGCCTACTTCTAATCCTGCGCTGCGATGTGTTTGTAGCCGCAAGGGGGCTGCTGCTGATTTAGTCTCCGTTGTACCACAACCATAGAGGCATGTATACCTCTTGGTATCAGGGCTACAAAAGCATTGCATTTTTGAGGGGAGACAACAGAAAACCTATCCCTTTGTAAGTTCATCACCTACAAGGAAGGGTGCTGGCTCACCAGTGGTGCAGGCTAAGTTATGGGAAGGGACATCTCAGTTTCAATTCCTTTCCTTCCGACAGCCTCCAGAACTTTGCACATGATCACATTTGTCCCAGGATCCTGTGTATCATCATCTCATCGTCTACGCCGGCACCCCCACCTGCTCATCCAAACCCTTCTACGTTTTGGCTTCCTCTTCTCAAAAACACCAGTGCCGTCCCTTCGAAAATACTGCGTGCTGTTGACTTTCCTCTCCCTTTGGAGTTTGGGAGGACACAAAAGTGAGTCTTCTCACCATGTTTCCGTCCATGTTTTGTATGCCCAGAACAGGGTCAGTCTGGGTAAGGAAGAAACATCATTAGATTCCTTTCACGATGTAAATACAAAGACTGCCTTCTCACCAAACATCTCTCTCTGAATAAGTCACCTCAGTAAACCAGACCCGTGTCGCAAAAGGAGGGCAGACGCACATTTCTCAATCCCAATTACAGCCTGTTCCAGTCATTTTGCAGTCACTCATTTCCTGCCTTGTGGCCTTCTACTAGTTCACTGAACTGTAGTTCAAATACTTTCTTATTTCGTTTTTAATTTACTCAAGTATATTGTAATCTCCTTGGGGGAGATCAGGGACCGTGTTTCATGATTTTGATATTTTTCATGGCCTGCAGCACACAGCAAGCACTGAATCCCTATTTTCTGTTTCTATTTCTTTCCCTGCATCCCGGGGCTTAAATTAGGCAGCACTGCAAACATGTTCAGATCTGCCGGGTGAGTTTTTCTGCCATATAAATAGAGGAAACACAGATCAAAAGGGAGCTTGCCGTGGGCTTGGGAGTAAGAGGCTGAGAAGTATGCATGTCCTCAGCTGGGGTGAAGCGGCGAGGGTCATTTTTCGAAGGAACAGCTCTAAGATGCTCATTCCACCGTCCGTTTCTTCCGTTACAAAGAGGCTACGATCTTTGTCAATGTGGTCTTGTGAGCTGGAGCTGGTAAGTGGGACAATTAAATCTGTTTCCTGAAGCAGACTCATTCTTGCTGGGAAGACAAAAGCTAAGTGCTCTCCTGGGAGCACAGAGAGCCTGGGCCACTGTGGGTGTACGGCCAGGCTCCAGTGTCATCCTCCTTGCACCTGAGAGGACAGGTCCCTGCATGAAGCTGCAACCCCCACCCCCCCACCACCGCATATATACATCTAGGGGCAGGAGGCTCACCAGCACCTGAGGACACCTCTCCATCCATGCATGTCACACCTGTTCGAAAGTTCTTCCTGTATCTGTCTTCAGGGGGCACGATGTTGTCTGCCACAGGTAATCCCTGCCAACCTCTGAGTTCTGTGCCGCCCTGAGGAAGGCTGTAAGGCCCATACACAGAGCAGGCATCCCAGCTCTCTCCCTTCCCAGTGTTGCCATGAAAAGGCAGAGTGGTGGGGCTTTAAGAGGCAGGGGCCAGAAAGATGTAAAATCTAAAAGGGAACAGGTGAGAATAATTGAGACAGAATCAGCCATATGCCTGAGACTTGCTTCCATTAGCTGCTTGGATGATGCTGTGAGGCTGCTGAGTATGTATCCAGCCGCTCACTCAAAAGGTACATGCTCGTTTCTAGTTTGCAAAAAGGGGGCAATGCAAATTCAAATAGACACCTTCCCCAAAAGCACAAGAAAGAACGTTGCACGTAGAAAACACTAGGATGAGCCTCAGGAGGGAGGGCCCTTACCTGACAGGTTTGAGGAGCAAGTCCAGGCATGCTGTCGGGTGGAGACTGCCCGCACTGGACTGCCTTCAGCACTTAGGACCCATTTGACCTTGGTCCCGGTACTCTGCTTGCCTACCCATCCACTCATCCATTCCTTAACCTATCTTCCTATTCTCATATTTAACAAAGTTACATAAATTCCCTTCCATTTCAGGCACTATGCCAGGATTTTCCAAAATTAACCCATGCAACCCTCATGTCAACCCAATGTGTTTGGAGCCATCACCACACCCATTTTACAGACGCACAGAAAGGAATCTGCGCTCTCTCTCTAGCACCTACAAGCAGCACGTGACAGCATCTCCTACGAGTCGTGCTGGAGTTCAGTGAGGTCACGTGCACACCCATTGCTCAGGAATCGTTGGAGATACTGTTAGTTCCTGCATGAAGCCAGGGCAGCTGGGGGTGTTGGTGGATCTCATTCCCCCCGCCCTCTGCCTTGCCAGTTCGTGAAGTCTGTGATCCCCGGAGGGCACGTCCAGAGAGAAGGCTTCGCCCTCCAAGAGGAATCTGTTATGTCCAAAGTAAGAGAAATCAGTTCCTTATCTGTCCTCAGACTCCTCTGCACTTCCAGAGGGACTGCAGTAGCTTTTCAGATTAGATTTCATTCTCCATAAGACTGTCTGAGAGCTGACGGGATTGCTTCGGGAAGAGATTTTATAGCATGTGGTGTGCGTAGCCTTCAGACTTCCTGAGCATTTCTCCCCCGAGGTCGCTTGTAAAAAGTTCATTTTGGACCTGTACCCTTTAGGCTTTGTCCGGGGCCTGAAAATATGCTGCAGTACATCTTGTGACACCAACCCACACACAGACCCTCGCTGGCACATATCCACATACTGCTTTTTCTTGGTGTCGGGCCAAAGCACCTGCCCCAAGGCAATGACGCTATGGAAGGATGTAGTGTGTGGTTTGAGGAAGCTGGGTGTGATGCCCTCTTTCATTTCTAGTCAAGGAAGCTGATGCTCTTTGGTTCTCCGAAGGCTTCATTTGGTCTTGCCTTACTCCCTCATTCATTTGCTCGCTCATTCATTCACTGAGAAAAGAACATTTTTAAAGCATTTAGATGGGGTGCCTGGGTGGCTTGGTCGGTTAAGCGTCTGACTTTGGCTCAGGTCACGATCTCACAGTCCGTGAGTTCGAGCCCCATGTCGGGCTCTGTGCTGACAGCTCAGAGCCTGAAGCCCGTTTCAGATTCCGTGTCTTCCTCTCTCTGACCCTTCCCTGCTCATGCTCTGTCTCTCCCTGTCTCAAAAATAAATAAAACATTTAAAAAAATTGAAAAAACATTTAGCACGTCGTTGGCGGCATCCCTGTATTTTCATGTAGAGACAAATCCTATGTAGTCTTGGGGTGCCGCTAACTCTGAGTCCTTTGGGAGGGAGGATCCTGCAAACCAGTAATTCTGGCAAGATGAGATGCCTGTGCATGGGGCTGGAGGCAGGAGAAACGTGGGGCATCTGGACATCGGAGAGAGGTGCAGAATTTGCAGGGAGGAAGAAGTGATCCAAGGGGGCCCAATCACAAAGGACCTGGCTTTTGTGTTGAGGAGCTAGGGTGTCCAGGGGGTGGGGGGGACACCGGATGAGACCAGCTGTATGCTTGCTGCATCCAAGATTCTTCAGTGTCCGTCTCCCCACACATAATGTAAAGCAGGCTGTTACGGGTGGGTGGGGTGGCAGATTTGAGTGATGGGGCTACAGTGCGGAGGTCTCCAGTAAATTCCATGCCGGTGACAGAATCACTGTTGGAGTCCTGTCCCGGTCTCGGGGGCAGGCAAGCCATGCGGATGAAACTCTCCTGCTCTCAGGATATATGGTAACTACAGAGAACTCTATCCGCAGGAAATCACTGGTAAGGATCCGTTGTGAATTGTCATCCCCATCACCAGGGCCCATGACAGTTTACTCTGGATGTACCAGCTGTGTGGTATCAGGCTGAAAACTAGCCAGTGGGCACCTCTTCAGTGCAGCTCAGAGGTCTCCACTTGCAGGAAGTCTTCCCTGAATGCACAAGGAAATGGGTACGAGATCACGGTTTCTCCTTCCACAACATCCTGGGTCTTTCATCAGCAGAGAATCTGTCGCACTCCAGTATAGTTGCCACTTGCTTCTAAGTCTTCTCCATTGGGAGGTGACTTCATTCCCCCATTTGGGGACTTTATTCAGGGTGGGCATCCTGCCATATTCTTCTTATATCCCCAGTCCCTGGCACAGGGCTCAGCACACAGAGGATCCATACAACTGTGTTGACTGTAGATGACACGAGGCTCCTTTCCTTGATCAGCTTCTGATACACTGGAGCATCAGCATAAGGCAAAGAGAGGAAGCAATCTGTGAAGTCCCAAGCAGAGGGGTCAGGAATCGTCTCTGAAGCCCAGAAATCAAGGCCAACTCTCAGGGCAAGCGAGTTCCGATCAAAGATCCTGGCATAGATTTTGGTGGTTCCCCACAGGGAACCAACTTCCATCTATAGCCGAAAGACGTCAGGATGATGTCGCTGCTGATCCCATTAGGGTTTTGCTGTCAACGCCAAGAGGAGAGCTGACCCCGTTTCAATCCTGTTTTCATGTCTTGCCCAGGGACTGGGCACTTCATGTTTCTCAGAAGCCCGAATGGAATTGGAAATGGCAAAGGAACAATTTTCTTTGTCGAAATCTAGGGCACCGTCAATGACAGGCTCATGCTCTCGACGATAACAGATTCGGTCATTGTGAGCTCTGAACTGTGGTCCCCAGAGTGAGGACAGCTTGGGGTCTGCAGGGTTGACACCACGTGTTCTCTTTGTCCAGTTGCCCTGGAAGGAAACTGCTGTCAGGTCTGGGATGGAGTCTGTGGGCCTGGAACAGAGTGAGGTCAGCTAGATCGTTCGATTACTGACCTTAGTGCCTTACCTTTGTTAATTTTACATTCTTGACTCAAAGCCAGGTGACCTTGGATCTGGAAATCGCATTCCAGAGCCTAGGACCTCTGTATCCATGACCTATGAGGGTCAATGAACAATTTGCTGGAGAGAAAAAATTAAAAAACCTTCGGTGATGGTGATAGTACAAGAACCTGGACACAAATAGACTAAATCTGGAAGATGCATCTCCCTTATTTAAGTGTCAGAATATTCCATTTCTGTATAATGCTGAGAAGTCACAAAAGCAACATAAAAATAGGGCCAAGCTTAAAAGTATCCAGTCAGATGCAGAGACAGGCTGTCTTTGGCATCAGTGTTTTACTACCACCTTCCAGCTGAGGTCTCTGCTCTGTGGACAGAGCCAGGAGCACTGCATGAGGCAGTGCTGCTGGTCGCCATCTGGCTGAGATTTCACAGGCCACACGATCAACGGTGCACTGTGGACTTGGGGACTTGCATGCACACAGGTCCCCAGCCTGTGTGTTCCTGAAGAAGGGGAAGGAAGAAGAGTATAGAGATTGTGCAGCCCCATCAAACATCAGACAACATACATGGTCGCAATTCTCCAACACATGGTGGGAGTGGGGAGAACTAATTCTCTAGAGTAAAACTGCAGAAAAATGGCAAGATGTCCAGGAAATCCTGTGCGGGCCAAACACCTGTGGAGTCTGCTTAATGCATGTGCCTCACACATGTATGGATGGCCAAGGTGCCATGGCTTAGCAGGCATATGCACTTGTGAGCATAAATGAATTCACAGTAACTTTTTGACAACTGCTCATTTCCCCCATCAATAGTCCTGAAAGTCCTATGACTCATCTTGTATGAGGGCTTTTTAATACCACAAGGAGGTCCTTGTGTCTTAAAAGGCCCTAGACATAAGCGGCCGGCGCTGGGGGGCAGGTATAGAAAAGGACAGCAATAATCCCACATGCCAGGTTGAGGAAGATCTTTGAGGAAGTAAAATGGTATTGCAACTTCCTGGTTTCCTTTTTATTGAAGGGTGATCAAAAGACTACCCGAGACTGTGGAGTCCTTAAGCAAAGGGGATCCCATCCATTGTCCGTTGTACCCACATTCCTCATCCTCAAGGACAGGGCAAGGACTTAAAGGGCATCAAGACTTGGTTGTGGCATGGAGGAGAAAAAGGAGGAGAGATAGGAAGGAAATCGGAAGGGAGGGGAAGGAGAGAAGAAGAGAAGGAAGAAGGAGAATGGAGAAGAACAGAAAGGGGTATAGACCTTTCTAGGAAGTCCCCTGTATCTGCTGTCACTGCTGTCCATAACCAGAGTGGAAGGAAGACCAGTCTGTTGATGGACAGGGTGGGCTACAACTTAAGAGAGCTCTGAGATGGCTTTGATGACAGCCCTCTTCCTCCATTAGGAGCAGCGGTGTTCCTCTGGCCTCCTCTTTCTTCTCCCAAGTCTGAAGTACCAGATAGGGGTGAGACCGTTGGCAGAGAAGAGTGGGAGAGTGGACAGAGATGGTTAGATTAGATGTCAACTCAGGAAAGTATGTGGGGCAGACACCACAGTCCTCTTGCTCCACTCTACACAAGAAGGAAGGAAGATGGAGAAGGAATTGGGGGTCTCTAAACTGTGAGCTATGATCGTACAAGAACATCCAACCAGTGCCATAATGCACACACCTAGCGATCAGTTATACAAGCCCGCTTTGCCTCTCTCCTAGAAGGGAGAAACAGGGCAATCAGAAGTTTCCAGAACCACACGCTCTGCTGATGGGAACATAAACGGGTTGTACTTTCCCTGCAAATTGTTTGGAAGTGTCTACTGGAACAGAGTATATGCACACGCTATGACCCAGCAATTTCATCTGTAGGTATATTCCCAATTAAGTGCCTACTTGCACCAAAAATGTACACGAATGTTCAAAGCAGACAAAATTGCAAAATAACACAAATGCCCATCGACAACAAATGTATAAATAAATTTCAGTATGTTCATATAACAGAACGCCATGCAGTCCTAAATAAATGATACGCTTTAGTTATATGCATTACTATAGATTAATGTCCTAAAAAAGTTCAAAAGGAGGCAAAACCTGTCCGTGTTCATGAGGGGCAGAGTGGTGGTCACTGTGGGGGGAATCCTGGCTGCAAGGGATTTTCTAGGGTGCTGGTCATGTTCTAGATCCTCATCTGAGTGGCAGTTACACAGCTGTATAAAAATTAATTGGACATGGAGATTTTTTCAATATAATGTACATATGTTCTAATTTACAGAGAGAAAAAATGGGCAGCCATGGCAAAGTAGAGGTGTAAAGCATTCTTCCATTTTGGGGGTCAAGAGAGAAAATAGCAGAACAAAAAAGACTTTCTAAACCAGAAAGAAAAAAACCCTCATTTTTTTTAAGAAACATGAATTTTTTTTTTTACAAAGAATAAGTTCTTAAAGGATAAAGAGGAATGAGTTAAATTAAATTCTTCCATATTGTTGGAATTATTTTAAAAGAACATTTTGGACTTTAATGATTGAAGCCAGAAGCCACCAATCTTTCTATAAAGGTCTAATTAGTAAATATTCTCAGCTTTGTGGGCCATCTGGTGTCCGTTGTAACTACTCAGCTCTGCCCCTTCAGGACAAGAACATCCTCAGACACACATGGTGAATAAAAAGGATGTGTCTGTGTTCCAATAAAACTTTATTGACAAAAACAGGCAACAGGCCAATGCGGGCCATAGTTAGCAGAATCCTGATTTAAGCAATTTAAAAAAAAGGAAAAAAAATTTTTTTAAAAAGTATATATATGAACAAGAATAAATCCCAATTTAAGGAGACGCTTATCACTGTTATGATCTATGATAACTTGCTGAGTACTTACCATTTCATGGGTAACATACCTAGCAGTTCTCATACATTATACGATTCAACTTGGTGAGGTCGGTGCCATTATAATCCCTAATATAAAGAGGAATGTGGCCCTTACAAAGGGTAAATAACTCTCCCTAGACCGTGGAGCTAGAAGACATCAGTTGTTCTATTTGAACCCAAAGCCTTTGGTCTTCACTAGACCCCGTGTTGCCACATTTATGACTTTTTTTGTGTGTGAAATATTACAACTAGAGTCTTAATAAATTACTTAGATATACAAACTGTCCATAAAAATCTTTATGTAAAAATAGTTAAATGTTCCAAAAAGAGGAAAAGACAACTCACTTTTTTTTTTTCCATTTTCACTGCTATTCAAAGGAACTCAAATTAAGGCAACTCTAAGATAGCACATGCTCCTTCTAAAACAGCAAAAAGAGCCATAATGCTCGAAGCTGCTTGACTGTTTTAAAACTGGTACATTGGTGCGTTATTAATAGTACTTTTAGATGGAAACAAACTTTTGGGGTATTAATAGGATACTACAGATCAAGACTCCTAGACATGGTTATAGCCATTAACCCTTTGAATTCTACCTCCAAGGGTCTGTTAAAAATAGACAATTAAAAAAAAATAGGCATGGGGGCCCCTGGGTGACTCAGTCAATTAAGCATTCAACTTTTGGTTTTGGCTCAGGTCCTGATCTCCTGGTTTGTGAGTTTGAGCCCTGTGTTGGGCTCTGTGCTGACAGTGAAAAGCCTGCTTGGGATTCTCTCTGCCCTTCCCCTGCTCACACGTGTGCTCTCTCTGTCTCTCAAAATAAATATTTTTTAAAAAGGGAAAATAGTGTAATGAATTATGGTTTCATAATGGTTATAACATTTTATACACAATTGGAAAGAACCGTGAGGACTAGACAATGTAATGACCTGAAAAAAAAAGTTTAAAATACAATGTAAATGAACACAGTGGAATATAAAAGCGTATATAACCAATGCTTATATATTTACAGCAGTGTTTCTGCATGAAAAAGGACCAGGAGGTGTAGCTAAACTGAAAATAATTCTGTTGAGGTAGTAGGCTGGGAAATTTTGTATGGACATTAGATTGCCTTTCCAAATACGGGTTTTACAAAACATAGACAGAAAGGGATTCGGGGCCACTGTTTATGCATCCTGTAATTCCCACATTGGGTTCTGTGACATCAGGGTTTGACTTACCAGCAAGCTATTCATTATGTCTTATTTCAACTCTGACGGTTCTCTTGACATTTGACTTTCCCTGGTTTGAGCGATTCACTGCTTGTCAGGCACGAATTTGGCACTGCTGACCTTGTTCTAATCCTGGCATCAGATTGATAATAAACACTGCAGCTCTGAATCTCAAGGGACCTATTGGGAAATTCACTGCTAACTTAGGCATATGAAACCCCTCCAGCACAGAGGGAAAGTCAATGGCCCTCCAGGATATTTATGGATTTTATCTGTTTCTTAAGTAAGTGCTGCTCCATTATTATTCCAAATATGTCTCTAGTTCAAATTAGGAGGGAGATAAACAAGTCTAATTTTTATGGTACCATCTGGTCACAGGCCAATGAAGAACCACTTAAACCCTTTATGGCTAATGTAGGCTTAGGACTGACACATTTCTTCCTTTCAGAACATTTCATTTCTGAATGCATGGTTTGCCGTGCGGTTACATTTTACATCCTAGGAGGGTCAAAGTGACTTGGTTGCTGGGGCGTCCAAATGGCCATCGATCACCACGCCCTATGGGTGGATGGCATCAAAGCTGCCATTCTGTGTATGAGTGACGTCTGTGTGCCTGTCACAGTCATCCACGCACAGGATGTCCCTGTGTTCCATACTGTGGTCGCTGTGCAGGCTGACGCTTACACGTTCTACAGCACTTACTTCTTGCGTTTTCACCATCTCCAAGGTCTCTGGATATGGAAACCCAGCTAAGAGCCTTGAGAGACAAGGCTGGAGAGAACTCACGGTGAAGACCCAGTTTCATGGACCCCACACGAGTGATCTGTTGGCCCCTGGCCTCTGTATCCAGTACTGACCAATCAGAGATGCATGCTACTAAGGGCTAAATACTGTTATTCTAAGGAGTGGTTCTTAAATCTTACTGCGTTTTAGATATCCCAGAGAGGATGTGAAAAAATGCCCCATGGGGTAAGAATCAGGTATCTATATTTTCCACATGTTCTCCAAGAGAGTCTGACGGACACAGTGTGCCACGAAAGCACTTTGTAAGGAAAGTAACTATTAAGAGCAATAGAGCAGGAGCCTCTAATCATTTTTATATTCCACCACCTGGAGCTCAGAAGCTGCTCAGTTATTGTTTGTGAATGAGTGTCTAGAGGCAGACTGAATGAATGAACAACTGGGTTAATAAATCAGGGGGCTTTGTCAATGGCACCCGGTCTTGCTAACTTGATTATAAAGTTCATGATTTATAGAGTAGCCTAGCTCAGCCCAAACTGTGATTTCTGCCTTTGAAGTCTCAATTTGATTAAAACACGTTTAGCAAGGAACAATAACCTTCTGAAATGCCGGGGATTATGCAGCTCCGAGGAGCTCTGTGGGGAACAAGCAATTCCGGCAACCAGGACGGGTCTTTGTGAACCTGGAGAGGCCTCTCTGCAAGCCTGTATCGGGGCCAAACATCTGACTCCTCTTAATTACACTCTGTCCTTGCTCCATTCCTTCTCGTCTCTGGCTTCTGGGTCCTGAGTTTTCCCCAAACTGCCAGGGTTGAATGATCTCAAAAATTAGGCTAAGCCTGTCCCCATGGTGCCGGGGCCTGGGGCATGGACAAGTCTCCTTCTCCGTGGAAAAATGGGGAAAAAAAGCATAGGTCGCTTGCTCGCCTACCCTCAACCTCTGTTGCCAAGTTATTCTGCCCAGTGTCATCTGCAGGGAACCGATGCTGTGCCTTCAGTGCAAGAGGAATGAACGCTGAATATGGATTCTGGCCAATCTGCATTTAAATTACAGCTGTGACCCTTTCCAGATGGGAAGCCTGCGGTAGAGATGTCGACGAGGGTTGGGAGTAGACAAAAGGAGAAGCAGTACTACAACATGGTTAAAGCCAAGGCCCCGTGGCCCGTTTGCCTACATTCCGATCCCAGATCTGCCACTTAGGAGCTTGTACATATTCCTTGACCTGCCTGTGACTCAGTTTCCTCATCTGCAAACAGGCGTTAATGATCATAACTCATGCCATTTAGCCATTGTGAGGACTGGGTAAAATTAATACCTAGACAGACTGAGATTGTTCTGTGACCCATAGGTCTCCCTCCCTAAGTGTCATCTCTTACTATAAACATCTATAACACCAGTGATCATGGTGGCTGTTGACCCACGGAAGCATTTAGAGAAGTGGAAACTGTCTCTTCCCCTGAAACGGGGCTCTCGGATCCTCGGCATCTCCTCTCCTCCAACTCCTCCCTGCTCACCCACCCCAGCCTTATTCTGGCATTTATCTCTTTAAACCGGTTGAAGCTGCTGGTTGCACTAGGGTGTTGCTGAGTCATCTGAGGACACGGGGACCTATGTCATGAAGAACTGCGGGCAGAGAGGCCAGCGGGAGACAGATTAGAGGCCTCCGAGGCAGGAGTGAGTCAGCCCGTGGTCCGCGCCTCGCTTCTGAGTGGAGCCGGTCGAGATGGGGCGGCCGTGGGCTCTCAGCCTTTTCCAGTTTCCACCGCACCGAGGCTAATTGCTCAGCGGAACAAATGCAGCTCCCTCCGTAGATGCCCGGGCTGAGTCCTGCCTCCCTCTGGCCTGCTCTCCGTGGCTCCTCTGTCTCCTCCTCCCTCCCCTTCCTTCCTGTCTCCTTCCTGTTTGACTCTTTTCTTTATCATTCCTCCCTGCTCTGATTTCTGGCTTCCCTTCCTTCCTCTTTTCCCACCCTCACCTCCCCCTTCCCTTAGGAGAACTGGAAAACCTCCAGTTTTAAGTCTTCTCTACCCTCTCGTCTTTCTCCAGACAGCCTAAGACCAGGAGCCATCACACTTTTTCTATGAAGGGCCAGACAGTAAATATTTGGAGCTTGGCAGTCTGTGCGGCTGCTCTCGTGGCATCTCGACTCTGCCGCTGCAGGGTGAAAGCAGCCACGGGCAGTATCTGAGTGAATGGAGATGGCTGTGTTCCAATAAAACTTTATTTTCAAAAACAGGCAGCGGCTGGATTACACGCCATGGCCATAGTTGGCCAAACCCGGGGGAAGATACTATTTCTCCTGTTTACTTCCATGATGCAGAGACCACAAACTCGTTAACAACTGATGATCCATTTAGGTGCTAAAAGCTAGGAAATATATAATTTTGCCAGTTATGTCCATCCCAGAAATTCGAGTTAAAAAGACGAGTGCAAGACAGATATCTGACTAGAAGAGCACACAGATTCAACAAGGCAAGAATTTGCCTCCATCTTATAGTGAATGAGGGGGTCAGAGGCTTGGGGAGATTTTCAGACTGCACAGTGATTGAGTGATTACTTTTTGCGACTCCCTCCCTAGAGAGGCACCTAATGTCCTTCCTAAAGAAAATGGCATCCCCTTCATCAGAACAGATATTTGATGAAGTCAGCCCTGTAAAAGTGTGCCTGTAGTGTTTTCTTTAAAACAATGTTTGTTTATTTTGAGAGAGTGTGAGTGGGGGAGGGACACAGAGAGAGAGAGGGAGAGACAATCCTAAGCAGGCTCTGCATTGTCAGCGCAGAGCCCAACACGGGGCTTGATCTCACAAACTGAGATCGTGACCTGAGCCGAAACCAAGGCTCGGACAGTTAACAGACTGAACCACCCAGGTGCCCCCGCCTGTAGTGCTGGCAAATCTATGCGTTCGTTTGTCCATGCACCAGTGAGTTCTGTGTCAGCACCAAGCTCAGTCGTGGGTCCTAAGGGAGACAAAGGGGCAGCAAGAACGGACACGATAGCGTCTGCCCTCCAGGGAGTGAGAACGCAGCGCCCCTTAGCGGCACAAGGAAGTGGGGAGGTCCGCAGTGAGCAGGCATGTAATACGTGCCAAGCACTAGATTAGTTTGTGTTTGCTTTCACATAAGCCCCGAACAGCTCCAATAGACAGGTAAGGAAACTGGAACGCCGAGAAGGTAATTTGCCCAAGATCGCACAGCGAGGGAGTTGGGGAACCTTCCACCTTTCCCCTTCACGGGTGATGCTCTGCCGAAGGCCACAAGAACGCCGTGAGCGCGGCGCTAAAGGGGGTCACGGTTTATGAACGCTATCTAGTGGAGAGCTGTGGTCTTTAAGGAGACCTTAAAGGAGGACGCATGGGCTGAAGGGTAGGTCAGACACCCAATCATCAAACGGGTTCAGGAGCAGATTGGAAGAAGGAACTCCATTTTTAAAGGGGGTTTCATGCAAGAGTCCGTGCTTATCTGAAAAAACTTCGGTAGAATTTGAGACACTGCAGAAAGTTGAATGAGGAAAATGTTTAGGGGTCCCTCACTGATCTCCTCAACCAGCGCTGCCCACGCATTCCTAAGTCAGCCTAAGAAGACAGGCCAGGCCACCCAAGCTGTGGGGGTGTCCAGCTCTCCCCAAGACTCGGACGTGAGCGCAAAGATATTAAGCTGGGAAGTTGGACTAGGGCGGGGAGGAGGATATTAACGACCCATCCAGTGGCTCAGAGCAATTTATGAGAATCCTAATTAGATACACAAAGAGCTTCTGCAATCACAAAACCACTCTCTACTCTGGCTGGCAGCATGGGGTCCCTTCCCACCCAAACCCACCCTGCCTGCTTCACTGAAAGAGAGGCCAACAGATAAAAGAATTGGGAGCACTGACAGACCCACTCAGAAGTAGGGAGTGGGCTTCCCCACCAACTCCCTCCAGCACTCCCCCGTCCAAGGTCTGTGAGCACTGTTCTCCTGGAGTGGTGCTTTCCAAAGCTTTAGAGAGTCTATTGTAGCAAGACGTCTGACTGACACAAGAGCAGAGTGTGCGGACCCTTCTAATCTCACATCAATCTGGATGAGTCTTTAAAACGATTGCTGGTGGGGGCACCTGAGTGGCTCAGTCGGCGAAGCGTCCGACTTCAGCTCAGGTCATGATCTCACGGTTCGTGAGTTAGAGCCCCGCGTCGGGCTCTGTGCTGACAGCCCAGAGCCTGGAGCCTCCTTCAGATTCTGTCTCCCTCTCTCTCTGCCCCTCCTCACTCATGCTTGGTCTCCCTCTCTCTCTCTCAAAGATAAATAAACATTAAAAAACAATTTAAAATGACTGCTTGCAAAGTTGCAGTTACAAAGGGGCAAAGGGCCCCCAACGTACCTGTCCAAGTGAAACGATATATATGGTATCTTTCAAATATGTCACATATGATATCTGTCATACGTGCTCAGATAGGATATAACTGGGGTCACTAGTTTTAAACTGGGAGAGTCCCAACAAAATGGGTTGATTTAATCACCCAATTAATGCAATATGAACACAGGGGCTGTATGTGTCATACCTCTCAAATATTTGACATGATATCTATCATATAGATGTAGATATAACTGCAGTGAAATACAGCATATAGCTTATAAAGATGTACGATATACATACATATATTTGGTTTTATTTGTTCGGTGAACTCGGACGAGATACCAGGGACAAGTAATGTATTTCTGGGTTTAAAAATAAACCAACAGCCATGAAAACTGAGCCAAGTACAAAGAGGAAGATTAAATGTGTCTCTGTGCTAGAGCATATTATTTATAGCTAAGGTGATCTGGCCACTAGCAACCGAGGATTTGCCCCTGGAGCATGGCCCCTGAGCAAGACGATCAGAACCGGAGTTACACGAACCATAAAAAAATCCATACAGGGTGTTGTCCATAGACCAGGAGCAGCTTGTTAGAAATGCAGAATCTGACCCCTGCGCTTGCTTCCCCCATCCCCCGACTGACCCACCGAACCAGAATCTGCACTTTAACAAGATCCCCAGGTGATTCCTGTTTACGTCAAAGTCTGAAAGCTCTGCCTTGGCTCTCTTAACCCAACAGAGCCTCATTTTCCTGCTCTGCAAAATGGGGATAAGATCTGCCCCAGAGTAATGTGTGAAGGGCTGCTAAGAATATTTGTGAGGTACTTGGCCTGCTGGGCCACTGACAACAGGCTCCAACAACAACTGTTTTCCTTCCTTTTCCCAACATCACTGGCTGCTGAACAGTATTATCATACAGTCTTGTTCTCCTCAATATCTACTTGCTGGCCTCTATACGCCCACAGGGCTTTAACCTCTATGATCTTCCATCCATCTCTTCAAATCCCAGGATCACATTTTTAAAAAGTACAAAATCCGTAAGATTGATGGGACCTAACATCTCTCATTCAACCTCTCCTGTGAAGCCAGAAATGCCGTTTTTTAGGTCCCAGACTTACTTACTCTTTATTTCTCACTCAAGTGTCACCTTTTAGGTGCCAGGGAGATACCAGATACTCAACAGATATTTGCCACTTGCTGGATGAATTAATGAATGAGGCTCTATGAACTCAGGCCGTTCTATTTTTTGTCTAAATCTTACTATACCTATTCTTTATGACTTACTCTGCCTTTTCATTCTTCCATTAAAAAACACAAGTGTATCCCATATTTCCTCTGGACTCCTCTCTCACCTATCCAAGATACCTAAGAATATATAACCACATATATGTATATGTTACTTCATATTTATGAAGTATTATAATAAGCTTGCATCTTGACATTAGATATTTTAAGTTTGTACATTGCCAACCAACTGGACTGTAAGTTCCCTGAAGGAGAGAAGAAAAAGACCATGACATTCCCCTCTATGAAAGTGTGTTTCCCAGTAAATGTTGGATACTGATGATCAATGCTAAAAAGTACTCATGAGTGTTGTTACTAAAGTACTGAGAAGCAAAGATCCCCGTGGGGCACTCCACTATTTCAGAAAGGATACAGCAATTAGACAGGAAAAGGAAGGCGAGCTCTTATTGGGATTCTGCGTACCTCTTAAGGGAAATCAGCAGTCCATCTCCTAGGGAAATGCCTGGCAGGCTTCACGTAAGAGGCTCCCCCAATAACGAAATGCTCCACTCAAAGGTTGTATTTACACAGCTCATTAGGAGAATTTTTTATACTTTTAACGCACATTAGACTCATAATCGTCCACCAAAGCTACTCTATAACAAGAGATAAACACTCCATTCTAGAGGATGAATAATAATTAGGTACTGCTTAGCACTGTGCTCTTTACAGGTCTAATTTTAGAGCATAATTAATCCTGCTGAAGCTGCATAAGATAAGTGAAATATTTATGCAGTTGTGTTAATTCATGTATTTACTCCTAGAGAGACATTCAGAATTGGACGTGCCTTTGCGAGAAGATTATCTTGAGACACCCCCTGGAGCAACGTCATTTTCTCTCTAATGTCTTTGCTTCCAGATGGCCTCTAGAGATGAAGCCGAGAAGACACGTGTCCCAATCCTGACAGTCTGACCGGGAAAGCAATGATTGAGGACAGAAAATATGTGTAAGAATCTAGATGCTCTGCTACTACCAGGAACACACTTGTGACCTATCTGGATGCCTGTATTTTGTATTTTTTATTTGCCACAAAGAGCGCATTTTATGTTCAGCACCATAAAGGTTGTTTCCATGATACTATTAACCCCCAATACGA